>NC_071387.1:31725985-31985213 GCF_022682495.2 Desmodus rotundus | reverse complement strand
TGGTAACGCCACGTCAATTGGCCGCAACGCTGCGCTTCCTCGATGGATTGGGATTCTCGACCAATTAATGAAAGGAATGGGGCCAGGTCGACTGGCGAGAGGAGTGTTTAATCCCTTGGAGGCGGGCTCTCCCACTTGGCTCCAGTTCATTGGCTCTTGAGTTTTTTGTGCTGGAAAAAAACCTGGCACAATGGAGTGTACCCTTGTATTAGTCTAGTACTGTTGTAGTGATAACACACACTTATCTTCTTCCAAAACCTGAGGATTCACCCTAACCCCTCTTCTTGCACCTTCAAAACTGGTTCAGGCCACCCCCTACCTACTTGGGGACCCTTTGACTAGCACCTCAGTTGTTTTTTTAATTTTACAGAGAGGGGAAGGGAGAAAAGGAAACAATGATGTGAGAAATATCAATCACCTGTAGCACCCCAGCTGGGGACCGAACCCACAACCCAGGCATGTGCCCCAACCGGGACCTGAACCAGCATCCTTTCACTTCCCGGATGACACCCAACCAACTGAGCTACACCAGCCAGGGCAGCAACCTAGCTCTTAATCCACCTCTATCCTATAGTTGTTGAACCCTTTGGTAACCCTAATCCGACAAGACTTTACAGTTCCTCAGAGCTTGGAGGTTCATGTTTTCTCTTACCACTGGATATTAATATTAATGGTTTGAGGAGAGAGGGCTATCAAATCCAGAGAGGGGTCAAAAGGCTACCACAAAACACATAACATTCAATAGAGCCCAAAGCAGCAAGAAAATTGCATGCCAAGTTGAAGTTCTTGGGCCCAAAATACCAGCTAACCCTGACTATATTCAATAGGCTACTCTGGTAGCACACTGGATTCGCCCTTCATCCTTTTCCAAAGACACATTTGACTGAGGCAATCGATTCTCCTATTTCTAGAATTTAGGATTAAGGAGGGGTTGGGAAGTCACTCAGATACTCAGATCTGTTTGTTTCCCCCTCTAAGAATCATATACCTGCCCTTGTCAAGACAGACCTGCCCAGACCACCTTCCAGATCCACCTCTACTCTCTGTCATCTTACACAGGATCCTGGGCTTTGGGGCTCTGCTTTTAGGTAATAAGGACTAAAGTTATTGCTTTCTGAGTAAGGATTCCTGTAGCCCTTTCTTCTACCCCAAACCTCAAGTCAAAAGGGCACCTTACACAGCCAGCACTTAACTAAATCAGACAGCTGTGAGCTATCCTTGAGTAGTCTGCTTACTATTCAAGTATATGTAGTAAGCAGACAAGAGATAGATATGAGATTTTACTCAGCACAAGAAAAGGGGAAACAGGAAAAAAGGTGCCACGAGCAAAGTCAATGCCTTGGTGGGGGAGGGGGGTCCTGTGGAACCAGATGCCGGGAACAAGGCCAAAAAATTTTGCAGGAGTACCGCCAACCTCTCCAAAGTCACACTTATATAGGAATGATCAGCTCCAGCCACATTCCCCAAAGATGGTAAAGTAGAAAGCCCTCCCCACAGAAAGATGGCCCACTGGGGGCCCAAGCTCAGACTCTTCAAAACTTGGCAGCTACAGGTCACAAGGCTCCTGCAGAGATGTCCGAAACTCTGCAAGAAGGGCTTCACGATCAGGAGGATGAATCCAGCTCAAACAGGTTTCAAGGTACAAGGGGAGAGACCTGGAAAGCAAGACGGGTGAGGCCTAAGAGTGAAGGATAGACAGAAGGTTGAGCAGCCTTCCCTCCCTTTCACTCACCACCACCTTCCCTAATGGGCCCACGATTCCAGGACATCAACTGCCCACCAGACCCAAGCCAGCAGGCCTCCGCCTCACCATGTAGCATTCTCCTGTGGCAACTTAGTTTGGGCCTCCAGCCTCTGCCAAAGAGCAGTGGCCTCATCCCTCCGATCCAGCCTCCTCAGAGTCTGAAGCAGATGAAAGGAAGCGTCTCCATTACCTGTAGCCCCACCCCAGAGTACAGAGTCTTAGAACTTGACCCAGTCTTAAGCATCATTTTATAAAAGGGGAAACTGAGGCATAAAGCAGGGAAATGCCTTGCCTACAGTCACACATTGAATCAGGAGGAGATCATTCCTGACTATTCCTATCCCTAAGCACTGCCTGCCCAGGACAAAGGGCTCAGCTAATTCTGCTCCTGCACAACACATTCCCAATGTAGTCATTGTCTTTGTGTTTGAGGACATTGGGAAGACTGGGGATCTCCTGAGAGGCCTTCATACATACTTGTATATATCTTGTGTATGTCTGTACACTTGGGTATATCCCTAGGTATACACAGCACAATCCCATTCACCCCTCCTACATAGGAACATCACTCAGTACCTCCCCCATGGGCATCTTTGTGAACCTGTGCATAGCTAATGCCATGCAAGTATACATACCTGGGTACACCTGCACACTGAGGAGGAAGTCCTGTAGTGCTTTGGTATCCTGGCCACTGGCCCCCCATTCTAGTCCACGACTAATCAGGGCAGCTGCCCGAAGCTGTTGTAGTTCCACATCTGACGTATACCCCTGCTCACAGTTGGAAGCAGGCCCTGGGGACCACCCCTAAAGTCAAGAAGTGTGTTCCCAGCCACATAGTCACTAAAACCCCAAGTCCTCCTCTATCTTTCTTGAATCCAGAGTCCCTTCCTCTTAAATTTCCTGGTGGGCTAGGACACATAAAAAGGGAACTGATATCTACCACCACCACTTCTAGGAGGAAAGAGGAAAATTGAGAATCTGCATCACCTTGTTCTTTGTCCTTAGGTGTGGCCCGGAAGAGCAGCTCAAGGCACCTGAAGTGGGACATAGAGCAGAGATGAAGAGGAATCAAGCTCAGAAATTCTGGGGTGCATAGGTAAGATTGGAGCTCACCAATATAAATGTATCCCTCCACACTTCCCCAGGGACCCTGGTTGGCTTCCAGGGCTCACCGGCTAAATTCATTAATTGCCTGTTTTGGGGCTCCTAGTTGCACCCAAGCTTGGCCCAGAAGCAGGTAGGTGGCAGAGACCCAGGGTGGGCAGTGCGGTGACTCCTTGGTCCCTTTTCTGGGATCTTTCCATAGCTGGGGCATCTTGGGAAGCAGAGATGATGTGCGGCTCAGCAGCTCCTCACACACTGTCAAAGCATCCTGAGCTCGGCCTGCCTGGATCAGTGCTGCTGCTGCCTCCAAGAACACCTCAGGCATACAGGGCCCTGGGGGGCAGGGGGGCGGGGAGAACTGGGGTGGGAGAAAGATGCAGCGTCTTTTGATTTGCAGGCTGATGCTCAATCCACTGGGCCACACCAGCCTAAAGATGCAGTGTCTTGAACTAATATGAGCCTCCACCCCCAACCTCTCCGCCAGACTCTGGTACCATATGGAGGCCACCCACTGCTTGCTGCCCTGGATTCCTTGCTCTGGGAAGCCTTCCTGGTCTGGCCTCCCACTCTGGACACACAAGAAGATAAGACAGGACAGCAGCCCTGCTCTATTCCAAGAGAGACTCCAACCCTTTCCTACCCCAACTGCAGAGAACCTTAAAGATATACCCACCTTTGGCTCCGAGCCATCCAGCAACAGGGCCAGCAGGTCCAAGTAATGCTCTACAGCATCTTCTGCCCTGAGGAGTCATAGCCCATGAGCCTTACATTAGATCCTTGCAGGGTCCTCCAAGGGCTAAGCTAAGTAAGGGATGCTCAAGGGCCCTGGGGAGTGGGTCTTGGAGCTCCAACCTTGACTCAGTATGAATATACCCTCCTTACAAAATGAATCTGGGAGGAGACTTCAGAGTTTTAAAGATACAGGTTAGTGTCTGGGGAAAGAGTTCTCAGTTCAGGTCCAGTGGCAAGGCAGGAGGTTGAGGAATGGGGACCTATGTCCTGCCACTGACTCACCCATCCCTCTGACTCACGAGAACAGAAACAAAGTCATACCCCAGGAAGGCATCAGAAGTGGGAAGACGAGCTCACGTGAGCAAAACAGAATCTCACCTTCCCATCTGTAGGCATCGGCTTGCTAGCAAGTATTTGACCTGGCTCAGTGTACCACAGTGAAGGGGTGAGGCTGGGTCAGGTCGTGGGAGTAGCAACTCTACCTCAATAAGAAAATGGGGGACTTCAGAGGTAGGAATGACATTCAAGGCCTAAAAGGGACAAAAGAAGAAGGTATATCTATAATCTTTGGGAGCCATATTTCCTTCTACTTACATTTGACTAGTCTCCTCCACACAAACACCTCAGCCATCCCCATATCTTCAGTTGGTACAGTTCCTTACCTCAATCAGAAGTTCCAGACTCTCCAGCTCTGCTGCTGTGTTTCCCAGTTGCCGATATAGCCTCGAGGCCTCCAGAAGCGGGGGACCACAGATTGACCCCCCTTTCAGGGCTGCAACCAAGTATAGCAGAGCTCTCTGTGGATTGCCCTAGAGGAGTGAGAAGACACAAGCCTCAGCCACCCTCACAAAGAAAAAAGCTGTCCACAACACCCATGGTTTCCCTAACCCACCCTAGCATTGTCTTTACCATCTTTCGGAGACAAGTCCCCAGTGCTGTGTACACCTGAACCAACACAGGCCGTGGGCACAGACCTGAGGCTGCTTCATACAGGCTGCTCAGTGCTCTGGGCAGACTCCCTGTAATCAGCTCCTGGAGGCCTGAGAGCAATCAGAGTGTGAGCTTAGACAGGCCCACTGGGCATGAGTTAAACAAGACATGACAGGAAAGTCATGAGCCTAGAGGCCCCTAAAGATGGGAAGTGGTGGGGAAGGAATGAGTGAGACTGCTAACTGACCTTGGCGAAAGGCAGATGCTGTCAGAAGGACATCCCTCAATCCCTGGGCATCCTGCAGGGTCAGTGGGTCATCTGACTCCTTAGCTGGGGGACTCCAAGTTTTTAGAAGGAGCAGGAGATCCCCAGAGGCCTTATTCTGGGGAGAGAAGAACCATCAGAGGATCCAAGCCTGTAACTCTTTCTTCTCCTGTCTCAGTCTACCCTGGCTGGACCTTGAATTCAAAGGTCCTCCTGATTCTGTTCCCTTAATTCTAAGAGACCGGTAGCTGTGGGGAAAGGATAAAGGGAGGAAGACAAACCTGGGGCAATGATAATATATTCTAGTACACCTTCTCACTCAGGATAAGTCCATGAGGACACAGGGCAAGGACCATGTTTGAGTTACTTCTGAACAGACTGAGACTGGGAAGTGACTTCAGCATGGTCATGAAAGCCCTAACCCTACCCTAGATTATTAAGCTATTTTAAAAACACACCCAAGAGAATCCCTCCAATGTGGATCAACCAGAGCAAGGTCACCTAAGATTCCTTGAGAGAACCTGGGTCTAATGATCACCAACCCAGCACCCTTTCCAGCACATGATGATGCTACTGGAGCTGGGAGGGGAGAGAGGAAGGAAAATACCCTTACTTAGATCCAGGTCACTTCCCAAGTTACCTGGCTGCCATTCAGAGTCTGCAGCAGCAAGGTCAGGTCCCCAAGACGATCAGTGCTTAGCCAGTGGGCAGCCTGCAGGCCAGCCAGGTGATGAAGGACAGGGAGCAGCTCCCGTGGAAGGGAGGAAACATGGAGGATGGAGTTCCACAGCCCCATGAGCCCACGTTCCAGCCTGGGCCCCAGCTGCTTCTGGGTTTCCAGCACTGTAGAGTACATACACATACAGCTGAGACAGGACCTCATTTCTGGCTTTCCTTTTATGCAGGAGCACAAAGACCACAAAGATGCTCCTACTCTGAGGAGCACATGGAGGATCTCTCTTCGTGGAGGTGACAGATTATGTTGCTCCTCCCATCCTCCTTGCAAGGACTGAGGCTGGCAGGGGTATGGGAGAGAATCTCTGGACCTCACCTCTCTCTAGGCCATGTTGGATAACCTGTGTCTGGTCCTCAGTGAAACCCTGGGCCAGGCTCACCCTCAAAGTAGTGAAGTTGCAGATAACAGTCAATTCCAAGGGGAGAACAAGAACAGCTGCAGGGAGCCCTAAAGCAACAAATGCTGGTCTCACAGGCTGCTCCCCCATGAAAAATTCCCTGAATAAGGTCCCAAACTACAGATCACCCGACCTCAACCAAATGGCCTCCAAAAAGAATTCACTCTTTGGACAGAGTTTGCAAAGGGCAGAAATTTCTCCACATTAAAATTAAACCATTCTGGAAACCACTTCTTCAAATGCTGCTGCTACGTGTGTGTGGGCGCACGCGCACATATAATAAGATAATCCTGTACAAAGACGATCCACTCCAGTCCTGTCTGTGCCCCTGTCCCGAGTAATTGCCTCAATCCCAGAAATGGAGAAGAGGAACTAGCCTCTGGCTGTGGAGAGTGTGTGTGTTGGGGGACAGGGGGCGGTCCTGACCACCCTGGGGAGGACCCTGCTTACCCTGCAGACTATGGAGGAGTCCCCTGAACCCTTCCAGTGCATCTTGAGCCAACTGCTGTCGCCTCAGAGACAGACCCGAGTCCTGAGCCACCTGTCAAATGTGGGGTGTAGTGTCACTGAGAATAAGTCTTTTCCTCTCCTACAGCAGTGGCAAGTGATGTCCTTCTCCAGTTATTTCTGGCTTTAGCGGGCGGTCAAGCTCAGCCTCCCCTCCCCCATTCGCTGGGGTAAACCCACAGCAAACCCTTTCTGGTATTTTGGGGCTGAAAAGCCAGGGTCCAAGAAACCACGTTACCTTGGCCTGTCGAACTAGCCGGTCATTCTCTGCCCTCCACAGGTCCAGGCAGTTGGCTTGTGGCACTGAGGAGCCCAGAGGGGTGTGGTGGGACATGGTGGCCGAGGCTGGGCCCGGACACCTGGAGAGGCCTGCAAAAGGGTCAGCCTGTCGCCGCCGCAGTACCCACACGAGCTGGGAGGAGCCCGTGCACCCCCGCACCCCAGAGTCTCCTCTGCTCAGCTCCAGCAGAACTGGCCCACTCCCCGCAGTCTGGCCCGGCTATCTCACCGTCGCCTCTGGTTGGCCGGGCCGACAAAACTCCGCTGTGGTTGGTCGTCTTCAAGGGATAGTGCTCGCGGGAAACTCGAAAAACAAACAAGTCCGGACAGACCAGTGAGGAAAGCTGAGGCTTGCAGGAGGCGGGAGGAGTGCCTGATACTGATAAAGGAGTTCCTACGGCTCAGTGTTCCACCGGTTCGGCTTGCAGGCCTTGAGAAATCGATATCGAAACCAGAGCCCGCGGCTCAGCCCTGCTTCCCCAGCCACGCTTCCAGGTCTGTTGGATTTCCCCTCCCTGCGAGGAGGGCAGACCCGCGCGATGCATGCTGGGAGTCGCAGTACCACTGACAGCCGCTTGAAAAGTGCGGCAGGGAGAAAGTCTCCAAAAGGAACTGACTGGAGACCAAGGCCCTCGGTAATACCGCCATCCTTCCTCTGCTCACGATAGAGCGTCAACACGTTCACCACATGCGGCCTGACTGCTGGCAGAGCGGCCCTGTGTTTGTGCAACCTGCACTGCTCACAGGTGCATGCCCAATCCTTTCAGAAAATGGAGATAGGAGAGCTGGATATTCGTATGCCACACATAAAATCAACTTAAAATGGACAGGTTGGGCTTTATTAAAATTAAAAACTCATGCTACAGCCCTGGCTGGTGTGGCTCAGTGGACTGAGCGCCGGCCTATGAACCCAAAGGTCTCCAGTTCGATTCCCTGTCAGAGCACATGCCTGGATTGCAAGCAGGTCTCCACTTGGGGGTGTGCGAGAGGCAACCTATGGATGTTTCTCTCCCACATCGGTGTTTACCTCTCTTTATCCCTCCCTTTCCCTCTCTCTAAAAATAATAAGTAAGGTCTTTTTTAAAAAAAAAAAAAAACACACCTCATGCTACCATGACACCATCAAGAAAGTTCAACTACGAAGTGGTAATAATTATTTGGAAATCATATACTTCATAATGGACTTGTATCCACATGTTATTCTCAAAGCTCAATAATAAAGACTTATTTGAATCATGTTAAGGCAGGCAGAAAAATATGAATAGACAGTTTACCAAAAATATACATGAATGGCTAAGAAGCATACAAAAAGATGCTCAACATCATTAGCCATTAGGGAAGTACACACTAAACCCATGAGATACCACATACACACTGAAAATGGTTACAGTAAAAAAATACAGATATTACCAAATGTTGATGAGGATGTGGAGAAACTGAAACCCTCACACATTTATGGTAGTATAAAACTGTACAGTTACTTTGCGAAACAGTTTGGCAGTTTCTTTAACAGTTAATCATAGATTTATCATATGATCCAGCAATTCCACTCCAAGGAATCCTCCCAAAAGAAATAAAAACATATGTCTACATCAAGACTTGTATGCAAATGTTCATAGCTGTTTAAAAAATATATTCACAATAGCTAAGTATTGGAAAGAATCCAAATGTCCATCAGTCGATCATAGACATGGGATAGAATATATGACTCAGCAATAAAAAGGGGCAAAAATTGATACATGCAAAAACATGGATGAACCTCACAAACCTTATTCTAAGTCAAAGAAGCCAAAACCAAAGACCACATACTGCATGATTCCGTTAATATGAAATGTCCAGAAAAGGTAAATTATAAAAACAAAGATTAGTGACCTGGGGTAGGATGGGAGATTGATAGTAAACAAAGAACAGAGAATTTGTGGGAGTGATGGAAATTTTCTAAAACTAAATTGTAGCACTTGATAACAGTTTCTTACATGTGATATGAAAAGGACAAGCAGCAAAAGAAAAAAATAGGATAAAATGAACTTCATCAAAACTTAAAAATTTTGTGCTTCAGAGGACACTGTCAAAAAAAATTAAGATAACCATCCACAGAATGTTTTTTAATAATTTATTTTTTATTATTTTCTTCAAATATTTTCAAATCATACATGTGATAAGGGACTTATATCTAGAATATATATGCTTATAACTCAAAAAGATAACCCAATTAAAAGACAAAGGATCAAAATGGACAGTTCTCCAATAAGCACAAGAAAGATATCCAACAGCATTAGTCATCAAGGACCTGTGAACTAAAACTATGATAAGATACCACTTCACACCCACCAGGATGGTTAGAAACAAGATGAATAACAGGTATTGGCACGGATATGCAGAAACTGGTACTCTCATACGCTGCTGGTGGGAATATAAAATTGTACAGCAGCTTTGGAAGACAGAGAGGTAGCTTTTAAAGTTTTTACAACTCCTCAACAAGTTTAACAGAATTACCACGTGACCTAACAATTTCACAATATACCACTAGGTATATACCCCCCAAAATGAAAACATGTCCAAACAAAAACTTGTGTATGGATGTTCATAGCAGCATTATTAATAACCACAAGGTACAAACAACCCAAATGTCCATCAATAGGTGGACATAGAGTGAATAAACAAAGTGCAACATATCCATACAATGGAATATTATTTGGCCACAAAAAGAAACAAAGTACTGCCCTGATTGGTATGTCTCAGTGGGTTGGGCACCATCCCGCACGCTGAAACGTCAGTTTGATTCCATGTTATGTGGATGAACCTTGAAAACATTAGGCTAAGAAGCCTCATAGAAAAGACCACGTATTATGATTCCATTTATATGAAATATCCAGAATAGGCCAATCCACAGAGACAGAAAACAAATTAATAGTTGTCAGAATCCATGGGCAAAGGGGATTGGAAGTAACTGCTAATAGGTGATTTCTTTGGGGAGTGCTGGAAATGTCCTGGATATAGCAGTGATGGTAGCACATTGTAAATGTACTAAGGTCCAGTGAATTGTACACTTTTAAATGGTTAAAGTTATCTGAATTTTAGCTTAATTTTAGAAAAGGAAAAGAATGCAGCACTGACGCGTGCTACTTTATGGATGAACCTTGAAAACATTAAGCTGAGTGAAAAAAAGCCATACATTATATGATCCCATTTCTATGAAGTGTCAAGAACAGTGGTTGCCTAAGGCTAGCAGTGAGATGGGGAGGGATGGCAGGGATAGGAGAGTATCTAGTTTCTTTGCAGGTTGATGAAATGTTCTAAGATTGACTGTGGTGATGGCTGTACAACTGTGAATATACTAAAAATCATTAAATTGTGCACTTTAAATGGTTAAATTTTATAGTAAATTGTACCTCAATGAAGTTCTTTTTTTAAAAAAGTAACAATGAGGCCCTGACAGATATGGCTCGGTGGGTTGAGCGTCATTCTGCAAACTGGTTTGATTCTGGGTCAGGGGACATCCCTGGGTCGTGGGCCAGGTCCCCAGCTGGGGGCACGAAAGAGGCAACTGATGTTTCCTTTGCACATCGATGTTTTTCTCCCTCTTCCTCCCTCCCTTCCCCTCTTCTAAAAATAAATAAAATCTTAAGAAAACAAAGAAACAATGAGTTAGTGTGCAATGGGATGTTTGATGTTAAGTAAAAGGCAGATAAGGATTTTTCTTTTTTAAAAAATTTTATTTTTTTAGAGAGAGGGGAAGGGAAGGAGAAAAACATCAATGTGTGGTTGCCTCTCACGGCCCCAATTGGGGATCTGGCTCACAACCCATGCATGTGCCCTGACTGGGAATCGAACCTACAACCCTTTGGTTCACAGGCCAGCACTCAATCCACTGAGCCACACCAGAGATAAGAATTTTTAATAGTGTATATCAATGTGCTAATATATTTCTTTAAAAGACTATCCTTAGGCTCTAGGGAAGGGGGCTCCCTGCAAAGAAAAAGCAGCCAGGGTGGGGGCAATGAGCTAACCTGAGGACAGGGCAAGTAACTGGGGTCTGAAATCCTTCCTATGGGTCTAGGGATGGAGAACATATCTTATTTCTTTTCACAAAGGCACTGCCTGCTCACTAAATGATGCTTGGGAGTTGTGTTCACCAGATTGAGAGACAGGATGGGACTTTTTCCTTTCTAACTCATCTTACAGGCTAGCTGAGGCCTAACTTCTCCCTTTGCATTATTAAAACTATCCCTGCCAGGGTCCAATGCCTTATCCTCTAATTGTCTGAAACAGTACACACTTTTCATCATCTTCCAACTTGACCTCTACAGCACTAGAGACTGTCTGCCATTAATAATTAGACCTCTTCCTTTAGCTACCACAGCAGTGAATGCCTTTTACTGCACAATCACTGGTACTCAGCTTTGCTCCTTACCCTGCCAAGTAAAGGTAGGTGCTACCCCACAATTTTAACAACCATTCTTCTTTCAGTGGTCTCATCTCCTGTCCTGAGTACTCTCAAATCTCAAACCCCAGCCCTAACCCTTCTCCTTAGAGCCTCTTCCTTACTCCTTTGATGGACATTTCCACAGGGACTTCATGTCAGCACCTCCAAATGACATAGGAATAGTGAGGTGGATGGAGGACACGGGAGACATGCATGAGGAGCATTATATTCATACAGTTTTGGCTTCAAGCCAGGAAAAATCAATGGGAGAAGGAATGTTTAAGCTGGGCAAGTAGGTTTGATAATAGGCAACACAGGTTGAGAAACTAGGGAGGCCTCCACAGAAGTGAAGGGCAAAGGGTGTTCTGGAATGAAGGGACGCAGTAGAGGAGACAGCACTAACTGGGGCTTTAGACAGTGAAAGTTTGTGTGCTCCAAGATGCCTGGGCTTGTCTTTTCAGCCATCTCTGTTAACAGTCCAAGATAAAAGTATAAAAAAATATGCTTCATGGCAAAGGAAAATGGCAAGTGAGATAGAGGGAGTGATTTGAGAAGAGCTGGGGGAAATGAATTCACAGAACTCCAACCGCTCCCCAAAGGCTCTTAGGTAAAGCAGTTCTGCAGATGGTTCCATCTATGCCTGGTGGAAAGGGAGACTGACGCTCCCAACAGACCCTCTAGGACAGTGGGCGCTTCCCCACATCTCAAACACACATATTTACATTATTATTTTATTCCACTTTGGAGACTGCCCCCCAGTCCTTGAGATGCATCCAAAGCAGGAGTTAAAGACTGGGCCCCATTATGATTTTTAATTATAAAATAATAAAGTCCCGGGTGCTAGTAGCTCCTGGCTGCATGGTTGTAATAGGTGTGGCTGAGCGTCTCTTGCAGATGATCCAGCACCTGTATAGGCCAGACCAGATTGTTCTCCAGTTCTCTCCGTGGCCCTCACAGCCAGGGCTACCTATGCTGGGCCAGAACTAGCTGCCGGGACCAGGAGCTCACAGCACCATCCACTCGCATCACCAAAGCTAGGCCCAGGAAAAGTCCCATACTGCTCACAATGAAGCCCATGGCCTCAAAAATGAACCTGCAAAAAAGGGTGGAGAATATCAGGAAACACTAAGAGTAGGTCTAGACCCTTTTCTCTGCTGAGGCAAAACCTTATCCACCCTGGATGTTCATTCTTTGTTCGCAGTTCCACCCTCCCCAATACCTCTACTTCCCAAGAAAAATCCACTCACTTGGGAGCAAACACCTTCCAGACCATGAGGTGCCTGCGGAGGATGGAGGCTGCCAAGGCACAGGCCAGAATCTAAGGGAGGAGAGGAGTCAAGTTACTTAGGAAGAGAAGGAGGAAGCAGGTCAGAGAGAGCTGCTGTAGGCCCCTGTGAAGAATGAGATGAGTAGGAAAGTAGTGTGTGTCAGTGGAAAAAACCCTGGGCTTGGGCAGACACTGAAGAGACCTAATTCTCTTCCTGGTCCCACCATTTGTGCTGCTCTCTGTTCCATGCACACTGGCCCCATCACTGACCCTCAAACACTATAGGCACACTTCCAGCTTAGTAACACTTATAATTTACTGTTTCCCCTGCTGCACTATAAAGTAAATGATGGTAAGGATTATTTTTTTATTTGCTGATTTAACAACAGCACTTAAAATGTGCATGGCACATAGTAGACCCTTGAAATGCCCCTAAGTGAAAGTCTGAGTTTAATCGTAGAGCATTTAGGATATTGGGAAAGTTACCAAAACTCAGGAAGATGTCACAGTCACACCACATCCTCTGCCTCTGAAGGAGAGGAGGAGGACCCCAGACCACACCTAGGGACAGAATCCTGGCCATCACCTCAGCCTTTCCTGTCTGAACATCAATGGAGTAATCCCAAATGTAACCAACAGGGTCCAAATCTAGCTTGGAGAGAGAAAACAATCCAAGCCTAGGATTAAGGAGATTCAGGTTCAAGTTTGAATATTGTCATTTGAGGCCACTACCTTGGGCAACCACTTCACTTATCTGTACTTCAGTCAAGGCTCTCACCCAGGGTTTTAGCAAAGTATGAAAAAAAAAAAAAGGTGATGAGCACATGTGAGAAAAGGTCACTAACTCCATGATCTCTCCCCTGCACCCACCTGAATACCAAGGACAAAGAGGTACTTGAGGCCCAGCTGCAGCAGTGCTACATTGAAGTGGTGAGGTGCATTCCGGAGCCGCATCTCCATCAGCGGTTCCTCCTCCTCCTCAGGCCCAACTCTGGCCTCAGCTTCATTCCCTGGGGGCTGCCGCCTCTTCTGGGAACCTTGACTCTCACATAGGAAGGGCCAGAACAGGAGCAATGGGCAACCTACTGTCTCAGAGGAAGGCAGGGCCCGAATCAATGGAGGACCCAGGGTCCACACCAGTCCAGCCATCAACCACCGTAGTTCACTTAGTCTCTAATTAACATAGGCCAAGGGATACCAGAGATCCAACAAAATTACATCACCCTACTCAAATCCAGGAAGTTACTTTCCTTCTATAAAGCCAGAGTAAACAATGGAGGCAAAGAAGGAATGAGGAGGTACCTGCAAAGAGGAGGTGGGAGGCAAAGGTGTTGGCTCCAACCAGCAAAGCAGGCAGCCAGGTGGAGGAGCCGTGACCTTCTGGGAATCCCACGAAGGCTGCATGCCAATGGATAGTTGGAAAGACAGGCTGGTGACCCGTGGAGTAGAAGGTCTGTGTGGCCATGAGAGCCCAAGCAGAGACTGCCTGCCATGGCACAGTAAAAGGACCTGGGGAAAGAAACATGCCTCTTTATAGCCATATTCCATTCCCTAATCTATAGCCTACTGTCCACGATCACATACTACTATTACGACTACTACTACTTCAATGCTAATTCTTTCTTTTTTTTTAATTTTTATTTATTTTTAGAGAGAGGGGAAGGGAAGGAGAAAGAGAGGGAGAGAAACCTCAACGTGTGGTTGCCTCTTACATATACCCTTCATTGGGGACCAGGCCCATAACCCAGGCAAATGCCCCGACCAGGAATCGAACCGGCAACCCTTTGTTTCACAGGCCCAAACTCAGTCCCAAGCCTCACCAGCCGGGGCCAATGCTAATTCTTATACACGTGCCCATCACCCCAACCTCCTATAGTCAACACTGTTATTCTAATTCCCTCTAAGGCACAAAGCCCCACTAGTCTAATCGGAACCCCTCTGTGGTTAATCTCTTTCTCTCTCACATACACAGAGCTCACTATGACATTACATACTCATAATTCACCATTCCCATGGCTGGAAAATCAGAAAATATATTCACAAGGATGCAGCTTTTCCTTAAGAATTAGTTTTGGAGTATTCCTTGTTTCCCTCCCTCATCATGAACCCTGCTGGCCCTGGCAGTCAGCTTGGCTGTAGCAGATAAAGGAGAGGGTATCAGAAGGACCCTCCCAACTGTGTGGGGCATGAGACCCTGTGTCAAGGTGAAGAACCTGAGAAACAACACTAGCCTGAAAACAGAAGAGGCCAAACTCACATCCCTACTGTCCCTGGATGAAGCAGGGATGAGATATGTATTTACCAGGGGCGCTGATGGGTATCCCAGCAGCAAGCAAATGCAGGAGGAGGAAGCTCTGCAGAAACAGAAGCAGGAACACAAGGCTAATGCGTTCTGCGTGCAATAGCAGAAGTGGGAAGGCCAAGAGGGTGAGGGCCGTGACCATAGCAGCTGAGTAGACATTCCCCAACCGACAGGTGGCCAAGGTCAGGGGACCCTGAGATTTGGTTCTCTCCAGCCGGCCCCGGAACTCCTCTTGCATATGTCGGTAGATTTGAGGAACCACATAATCCAGGTCAGCCTGAGAAGTTGGGGGGCCTGAGAAGGGAGTGAGGACAGTCCTGGTCCTTGGAGCACCCATCGTAGCCTTTGCCAGCACTGTCACAGGCCTCCAGAGCAACAGCAAGAGCCCTGAAGCAGCCAAAGCTGCGACAGCCCTAGGCAGCACAACTGATGCACCCGCGACGAGGGCCCGGAGACGTGGGGGTGCTTCATCTGCTCCCGATGCCAATGCCCAGTAGGCAGCAGTGCCCAGTACCATCAGGGGCAGCCCCCACCGCACAAAGAGCACAGGGGGCTCAGGGCTCTTGAGGTTGCCATAGCGGCGAAGCCACAGGCGTACAGCAGCTAACAGGGCCACCAGTGCCCCCACACAAGCTCCATACCACAAATTCTTGGCTCGACCCCCCACCATGGATGCCAGGGGACTCAGCCAGGGAGAGGAGTGGCAAGCAGGTGTCTCTTCAGGGCAGCGATGAAAAAGACCAGCTAGTCTTATACATAAAAGCAATCCAACTCCAAGCCATAGGACATGCATTCTATTGTGCTGTGTGGGGCCCGCTGGGGATGAAAAGCCAAGGCGGGGTACTGTGAGCAGCTTAGGTGGTAGCAGCTTGCCCTCCCAGTGAAGCTGGGCAAGCAGGAGCAAGATGAGTGAGCCCAAAAGGAAGTGGGTGGCCCTAGCCTCAGCTACAACAAAGCTATCAGAGAAGAAAGCAGCGAAGCGAATGAGCAAGAGTAATAGAACAGGCCCAGGGGTGGGAAGCAGGGTTGCCAGGGGCCTCTTGGACCCCCAGCCAGCCCAGGCTTTCCAAAGAAAATGTAGGAGTGAGCCCATTGCAGCCACAGCCCCTAGAACCACTGGATCCAGCTTTAGCTCAGTAGTTGCCAGGAGGCCTACACATACTACGACCCCAGCCAGACCCCAGGCCATGGGTACTAGGAGGAGAGGACGAAGGTAGAAGCCTGGGGATGTTGCCCACTGGGATATCAGCAGGCAGAGAAAGCAGCCAGCAGCCAAGAGAGCAGCACCCCCTGCCATGCGGAGCAGAGAGAAACGAGCCCAAGAGTCAATGCACATGGCCCGAACTCCCCGCAGAAACTGCTGCAGCTCAGTAATCACAGTCTGTAGTGCTGCCTCCGCCCTCTGGGGGCTCTGCAGAAGCCGCTGGTAGTTAGCAGAGGCCTTGGAGAAGAGGTTACGCAGCCGATGAAGCTCCTCAACCTGGAGGTCCTGAGCAACAGCTGAGTAGGTGTGAAGAAATCGGGACACCTGGCAGAAAAGGTCAGAGGTCAAGGGGAACATATCGGATATTGGAACAGAGGCAAGGATAGGTATTACTAAAGGGGGTACCTGGAAATCAGGGAACCAAAATCCATCCAGGACATGGGGAAGGGAGGGACAACGAAAGGAGTTCATGGCTATGGAAGGTGACATTAAGACTGAACAAAGGACAACAGAGCGGGGTCATTATTCTTCTCCCAAGTCTATCCTAGCTCTGTCACCTGGAAGCCCAACCCATTACCTACCTGCTGGGCATTGAGATGGAGAGCTGAAGCTTGGGCCAGAGCAGACGAGTAGGGTTGGAAGTCTTCAACCTCTGAGAACAGCTCAGTCATCACCTCTCCGATGTTCCCAAATGGGATGGGCAGGCCCAGCAGCAGGGCCAGCGTAGGCACAAGGTTGATTTGAGGAACTACCTCTGGCTCCTAGAAGACAAAGACGGGGTCAACAGATTCACCACAGAGCTGAAGTCAGTGCTTGGGATGGAAGACATAGGGGTGTAGGTAGGAAGTGAGAGTGAGGGATGCCCAGTGGTCATAAACTTGGGGGCCTAAAACAGAAGGAGCCACAAGGACGTTGAGATCATGACATGGGTCAAACACCTGGAAACCAAAGCACACCTCAGGCCTCACCTCTGGTGGGGCCCTGTGGAAGAGGGCTGTGGGACTATACAGAAAAAGTGCAGCCGAGATCTCCAGTTCGCTGTCCCCTCCATGGTCTCCACTCTTGGTCATTCCATGGTCCCCAATCACCACCAGGAGTGTGTCATTCTCCAGACGTTCCACAACTCCCCTGGGGGCCGAGAATGTGTCAGGGATAGAGATGGATAAAGATTTCTCTCAGGGGCCCATTCACCCCCAGCCATAACTTTCATTAGTGGGGCCTAGATCTTTGGCAGAGAGATATCTCTTTAGTAATAACGATATTGCCCAAAGCCACACACTGAACTACTCAAGATGCATGAGGCCCCTAACTTCAGAAAAAGGCCTAGAGAAGATGGAATCCAGCCAGGGAAGAGGCTCCAAGATAAGGGCTTTTTCTCTTGGGACCATATATCCTGAGATTCTCAGACACACACCCAATCCCCCAGACAATATCCCACACTCACTGGATCACCTGGTCCATTTGGCTAAGTTTCTTGGCCATTTCAGGGTGGTGCGGGCCATGCTTGTGGCCACAGTGATCCACACCCAGGAAGTGAGCAATCAGTGCATCCCATTCACCACTGTCCACTGTGAAGGGGAGAACACTGAGCACAGGGGACTAAGGCCGCCTCCTCAAACCCAGCCAGGCTCCGATGCTTCTATGTCCGGGGACATAAACCAAGCCACTGTACCCACTGGAGGCTCACAATTTGTGGACTGAAGCAGCCCTCCCAGCCCCCAGTTTAGGCCTGCCTCTTGCCCCATGCTCACTGGTTGGGTAGAGGTGTTCCAGGATGCCATTGTCCACTGTGTGCAGATCTCTGACATTGAAGGAGGGGAAGAAGAAAGCTTGGGAGAAAGCTCCAGGAAAAAGGTCTTTCCAGGTATCATCTCCCATGAAGACCACACGCCTTCCTGCAGGGGCATAAGGGTGGGTCACAGCCTGAACAGGAGTCAGGGCAGGGGAAAAGAGAGAGAGAGCCCTTTAAAGACTCATCAGAAATCCCAACTATGCACTTGAAGGTACAGAAATTCCACCCAGCAATCCTTTATCCTTCAAAGTCTAAAATTTTTTTGCCAGGAAACTTTTCCTGATAACCATACTCCACCCAGACCTCTCACTCCTTATTCTTACACAAGGCTCTGCTACTGTTTCTCCTGGGTGTACCTTGCTTTTTCCAAGTCAGTGAGTGGACAAGGCCTGACCCTCTGCTCTCTCCTCCACACTTGGGACAATACCCAGACCCACATCTTCTCCTCTTTGTTTTTCTCCCGCTTCTTTACTGAGTGCCCCAAAAGAAAACCAGCACCCATGCAGATTAGAAACTCCGGAAGAACAAAGCCTGGACCAGTGCTCCCTGCATGCAGGGACATGGCCTTTCTCTTCCCGTGTTCCCACGGTATAATCAAGCATGCAGCCAGACACCCAAAGTTCTGGCTCTCTGACTTCTAACCTGAAAGGAGGTCCAGACTGACCTGCACTGGCGAGCTGCTTAATGAGATTGTCTTCCACTATGGCGTAGCTGGCAAAGTTACTGCCAGCATCAATAAAGGTAGGTAGTGAGCCAGTGGTGAGGGCCTTAAGGCGCTGCATGGTGGTGGTGGGAGGATCAGCCTTAGATTGGTAGAGCCTGGCATGGTGGGGTTGAATCTCCAGGATCCTCTGTAAGGAGCCCAATTTGCCCAGGAAGGGCAGAGAGACAGGCGGCTTCCCAGAAATGTTTGAGCGCTGTGGCCGGGCGAAGTCAAATCGCAGAGCATCTATCAGCACCAACACAACCCTGGAGAATCTTGAAGCCATCCAGCAGGCCCTGGGCTCCCCTTGTCTCCTCCATGGAAGGGGCCCAGGGCCTGGGGGCTCTTGGCAGCTGCTATGGTTGGTGAGCTCCAAACGGGTGAGCAGAAAACCACTAGTGAAGAGAGCAATGCCAGCGTAGAAGAGGAAGCTGACCCAGACCAGGAAGAGCAGCACTGAGATCTTCTGCATCCTGGTGGTGGCGGCGGGGAAGAGAACTCATCACTGTGGGGCAAAGAACCAGTGGGTATTCTGATGCCTCAATGCAAAGCCCAGATAGAATCACTTCCTCTTGGAAGCCTTCCTGAAGATAAACAGTTCCACAGCCAACCCAATGCAATGTTTCTTTCCACCAGTTATACCAGTGTTTCTGAAGGTGAGATTTGTAGACTATGGACATCAACCCGGAGTGGTTATTAAAATGCCGATTTCCAGGCCCCTCCCCAGATCTACTGAATCAGGATCTTTGAGAGTGGAGCATAGGAATTCACACATGTATTCCAGCAGATCCTAAGGATGAAAAACAGTCCACGAGGGAAACTTATTTCAAGTGGTAGACTGCTCTCTGACAATCCGTTTCTCCACATCTCCTTGCCAATCTCAACACCCCTGGAGTGACCAGGGCTCGCAGCCGCAAGGAAACCCTGGGGGCCCGGTAGACGGCGCCGCCTGGTGGGGACCGAAGGGACCAAGGGGAGGTGTCACACTCCGCTTCCGGACGGCCAGGATCACCTGAGGCGAGACCTGCTCGGAGCAGGAGGACAGAGGCGTGGGGTCTACAGCCAGTTGGGCCTTGCCGGGATCCAGTCGTCCGAACGGCTCTGCTTCCTCCGGCGACTACTCGGCCTCCACCTGGGCACCCTAACCCCAGTACTGGGCACCTAGGCTGCGAGCTGGGGGGAAGTTCCCTTACTTCGAGGAGAGGGGTTTCACGATGGGGTACTCAGAAACCCTGGCTCACCTTGAATGGCGCCCGGAAGTGCCTTGGCGGCGCCTGCTGCCGACACCACAGACGTGTGCGCGCTGAACAGAGCGGCCCGCAGGGGCCACATCGCCATCTGCCGGCGCCTCCGAGGAAATTCGGCAAGAAGCACATGGCTGGCAAGAAGTAGAGTTGAATGAGATGATAGTATTTAGGAGAATTGGGGACAAGAGGCAAAGTTAGAACACAAGTTCAGGGAGCCACTCTCCATTCTTGTTTAAGACTAAGAGTTAGGTCTCTGGAGTCAAACCGCTTGAACCCTAGATCCTCCGCTCACTGTCATTATTGGGTATCACTTCAGCTGTAAAATAGGGATGAATAATAATTATTTTCCCCTTTTCCTTTAGCTGACTCCAACTGACAGATTTTATTTTTCCCTCTCTCCGAGTCTCACTGAATCTTAAACTCAATAATAAAAAGGCAAATAATCCAATCTAAAAATGGGCAAAGGATCTGAAAACACATTTCTCAAAAAAAAAAAAAAAAGATATATAACTGACCAATAGGCACACGAAAAGATGTTCAACATTAGCCACCAGGGAAATGCTAGACACCATTTCACACCCACTAGGATGGTTACAATCAGAATGACAAAAAGCAAGTATTGGCGTGGACGTGGAGAAATTTGAACCCTGATATACTGCTGTTGGGATTGTAAAATGGTGCAGCAGTTTTGGAAAACAGCCTGGCAATTCTTCAAAAGGTTAAACATAGGGATATCATATGATCCAGCAATTCCACTCATACCTAAGAGAAATGAAAACATCCCAACGTAAACTTGCACATTAATGTTCACAGTAGCATTATCTATAAGTCAAAAGGTGAAACCTACCCATATGGCCTTCACTGATAAAGGATAAACAAAATATCACATTATTCCATTTATGTGATTATGTAAATCTAGAGAGACAAACTGAATTAGTGGTTGCCTAGGGCTGGGGGAGAGGGAAGTGACTGCTAATGGATACAGGGTTTTTGTGGCAGGTGGAAGGGGGAGCGGTGCTGAAAATGTTTTAAAATTGGGTTGCACAACTGTGAATATACTACAAATTACTGAACTTACATTTTCAGTGGGTGAATTGTATTGTATGTGCATTACATCCCAGTAAAGCCACTGTTAAAAACAAAAACCTCTCTCTGGTTTTTCATACCAGGGTAAAGCCTAAGTTTTTACATAGCTCTACAGGTCTACACACCAGCTCCCAGCTCCACTGATTCATCTAGCTGCCACTTCTGTGCTTCCTTTACTCTGTCCCATCTACTACAGCTCCTTTGCTCTTCCGGTTACTAAGATGGTCTGCCTAAGGGCCTTTGTATTTGCAGTCAATCTCCTCTGCCAGTTTTACTCCCAGATGCCCAAATTTACTTCTAATTTACTCCCAGATTTCCCTCATCTCTAAATTCAAATATAACACCAGTGAGGCTTCCTGGAACCCTCTACTTAATAGTATAGACCCCTCCCCACCCCCTGCAATTCCCCATCTTCCTCCCTTCCCTTAATTTCCTTAGCACAACTCATCAGCATCTGAAATACTATACATCTTATTAATGGTTTGGCCCTTCTGAATAGAATGTAAGCTCATAGACTTACATTCTGAATAGAATTGAAGCAGGGATTTTTTTTTCATTACTATATCCTTGGTGTTATGGGGCATATAGTTGGGGTTCAATAGTTATCAAACAGATAAATAAATTCTAATTCAGAAATATGTCAAATTATCCCTTCACCTCCAACCCAACGGCCCCTTACCTCGGTTCAGGCCTCATCACCCACTCAGGGATCACTGAAGCAGCCTTGTAACTGTCTTTCCCGCCTCCCATTTCTCCTCCAAATCCCGTCCACATTGCAGCAGAACAGCTGTATCTAACACACTAATGTGGTTACCCTAATCTTCTTGAAGTTCTTCAAGGGAAGGAGGGAAACCTTTCATGGACTCCTCCTACCCCCTACCTTCAGGATAAAGTCCAAATTCTTCAGGATTCTGTGACTTGGTGTTTGCCACATAGTCACATCCCCCCAACACTCCACTATTCAGCCACAGCCAACAATTGAATGCTCCGATTTCTCTGGAGTGGTGGACCTTTGCCTGTTTGAGCCCCAAACCCTAGTTTGGTGAGCACATTAATTTTTCCAGCCTGAGTTCAATGGCAGGGTTGGCAATTTTGCTGCCCACATGCTTCTCCTTTCAGTAACCCTCAGGCAGAATATTCCTCCATCGCAACACTTACCATTTTGTATCTCTGCTTCCTTGCTTGTCCCCCTCCCTGACCTGATATTCTGTGAAATGAAGCACTGCCGAGTCTCAGCTGTTTGTATAACTCATGTCTAGCACTGAGCTTGGTACATCATAGACATCATTAAATTCTTCTGAATAAATGAATGAGTGTCAATCTCCCTTAAGACTCTTGAAGCATTCAGCAGTACCACCCTGCAAAGGCAGTCTTCTTTGCCGTGAAAAATCCCCCCAAACACCTGCTCAACTTCACAGCCCAACCCGTGGTAGGAGGGGACTATGCTCCCCAGCTGGCAGTTCAGTGGACACATGGCTTAATCCTTCCATCTTATCCTATAGCTTCTCCTGAAAAAAGGATGACTTCACATTACACCAGGGTCATTCTTGCTCAGAGAGAATTGGCTCCCAAGACCTCATAGGACAAGAGGGTGGGAATGAACATCCAAGGAAAACGATGATTTTTTTTTCAACTTCATTTTTCAATCAGAGAGGACAGTTTCTGGTTTGCTACTGACAAGTTTATTACATGATTAAAGTTCAAATAAAAAAATAATAACCAAAATCTCAGCAGAGAGGCTAGGGCCAGAGTTTGGGAGTGCTTCTTCTCTGTCCCCAGCCTCTTTGGCCAAGCCCAGCTCCATTAACTCAGCTTGACTCGATCAAGTTCCTCGTTAAGACTTGCATCTGTGCCCTGGACATCTCTACTGTTTCCACTGGAGACTGAGTCCTGGGCCCCTGGCACTGGGGCTTTGGTGAGCGCCCCATACACACCCATGGCCTGCGGAGAGGAACAGAGGGAGCCATGAGGACATATGGTAGAAGGAGTAGCACAACCCACCAATGGCTAAAAAGAAGGGGGGCTGCAGTCAGTCCCCTTGTTTTTCCTTTCTCCCTCTCTCAAACGGCAGTCTTATAAGCTCTAGGAATTTTACAAAGTACCAGAGCAGGGGCACTCTCAGAATACTATACAGGTCTCTGCAAAAAAAAAAAAAAAAAAAAAGTCTCAAGAGCTTCCCAATCTCCAGAGGTGAGTGGGGGTGTCTCATCCTTAGAATTTCATTCTCTACATGGAATGAAGGGAGGTCTAGGTCTCAGAGCATTCTGAAAGCCACTATGGTGTATAAACAGTGATGGTGGGGGTAGGGTCTCCGTCTCTGGCATTGGTGCTTTGTGCCAAATCCTCAGGGCACTCTAACCTGAGCCACCATACTGGTCACATCACCGGGGTTGGAGGGCAGCAGGATAGTGTTGGAGTCCTTAGCCAGTTTGGAGAACGCGCTGACATACTGCTCAGCCACGGTCAGTGAGGCTGCTGCATTTCCATTCTGTGTCCACAGGAGGGATAAAATCAGAGATCACAGACTTAGAGGAGGGGGTGTGGAGGGGTGGGGTGGGGTGGGATGGCAGGGTGGAGAGGAAAAGTCAGGTTCCTGGAAAGAGGATATGCAGATCACAATACAAGAGATCATGTGATCTGGCTCAATGGAACCCACGAAGGCAGCAATTTCTCCCAGGGGTAGATAAGAGAACCTCTTCCACTGTCAATTTCTGTCCCCCACTCCCACTCAGGGGTCTCTCACATGTTGTGTCAGAGCTGCAGCCAGGATGCGAATAGCTTCAGCTTTAGCCTTGGCCTTGGCCAGAACTGCACTGGCTTCACCTGGAAGAGACAGAACTTGACTCATGAAGTCAGGGTACCCCCAAGCTCCCGTTGCAGCACCAATCCTCAAACACCCTGCTCCTCCCTCAGGTTCTGCTGACCTGCTGCCTGATTTATTTGTTCAGCCTTTTCTGCCTCAGAGGCCAGGATCTGCGCCTGCTTCTTCCCTTCTGCCACATTGATGGCTGACTCCCGGGTCCCCTCAGACTCTAAAACTGTGGCCCGTTTCCGCCGCTCTGCCTCCACCTGGAAGGCCCCAGCAATCCCAATCAACAAGAAATCAGAGTAAAACCCTTATATAGACTTGCAAGTGTACCCATTACAATAGGGAAGGAAGTCCAGGTTCCCATGCAACTAGAGCATCGGAAGTCCTCCCTGGCCCCCACCTGCATCTGCATGGACTCTTTCACCCGGGGTGGTACATGGATATCCTTGATCTCATAACGGAGGCAGCGGATGCCCCAGCAGTCTGCTGCCTGGTTGATGGCATCCACAATGCTAGCATTCAGGGACTCCCGCTCCTGGAGGAAGAGAGGTGTAGAAGAGGTATAAGCTTCAATCCACATTCATCAGGGGTCTAAGTTTAGAAGGGCCTATGACTGATCTTGGCCCCCGGAAAAGACAGAAGAGTGCCAAGCCTGTGTCTTCAAACCCTAACTCTGGTTCAGATCCCCTTACCCTGAAGACTTTGTCCAGAGAGAGTTTGCCAAGCTCTGATCTCATGGTCGTCTGGGCTAGCTGGGTGACAGCATACTCAGGGTCCTCCACACCATAGCTGGCCTGAAAGGAGTATGGATAGTGTAGGAAGCTTGGGTACAGAATTTTAGTGAGAGCAACTCAGGAACTGAACAAAGCAGAAGACAGGTACCTTGTAAGGATCCATGATGCGCAGGTAAAGGACTCCATCAATTTGTAGAGTGACATTGTCTGCAATGCAGGAGCAAGAGAGAAAGGGAGGAAGGTCAGGCCTCCAGGTCCCAATCAGCTCTTCCTCCTAAGCTCTGAATCTCCAGCAACCACATCCTAATGGCCTCAGAGCACCCAAGTCACCCTACACCCCTCACCGAGAGTCACAGCTGACTGCTCAGGCACGTTGATGACAATTTCCTTGAGACTCTGCACGTATCGGATCCGGTCTAACACAGGGATGAGAACGTTCAAGCCCTGGGAAGAAGAGTCATGGGTCTTCAGAAGGACGGGGGCTATAAGGTGGTAAGGTTGGTATATAAGGCAGGCCTGTTGTGGGTAGGGAATCAAAGTACAGAGCACACCCAGAAAAAAAAGGCTGTGGGTGTCAATGGTAGGGAAGCCCAAGAGATTAGGGATGTGAAGCTGGGACTCTGAATGGATGGGAGAATCAAGGGAAAGGGAGCCAGCAGAGTATCTTTCTTCATGCAGACCGATGCAGCTGAAAGTGGGTAGGGGACAGTCCCAACAACGGGGAATGTGGGCTATCGGAAAAGGTGGGAACATGGGTACGACAGTCAGCAGCCTGGACCCTGCCCGGTCTGGCCTAGGGAGGTGCAAGCTAAAGGTAAGGGCAGGTCCCAGGGAGGTATCCTCATTACTCCCTCGCCCCATGTCGTAAGGGAATCGGGAATCAGGCTGGCCTCGGGTGGGCGGAATAGGTTCTTACAGGCTCCAGGATCCGGTGAAATCGGCCCATTCGCTCCACCACCCAGGCCTCCTGTTGCGGCACAAACAGTACCACTGTGTTTCGGGGCAATCCTGAGGAGGCGCGGCGCGGAGCGCGGCCAGAAGCCTGCACGGAACCCTTAAGGGAAGACGCGGGTTAGCAGAGATGCCAGCCGAAGGGGCACCCCACCCCTCCAGGCTCCTGTCCAGGAGGCATCTTCCTAAACCCCGACCCTACAGGGTCCTCGGAGAGAGGCTCACGTGGGGACAATGACCTCTGACCCCAGTTCTCTACCATAATTTATAATCCCTCTCCTTCCCAGCTGAGGACCCAGGTGATCTCTGGCCCTACCCTTGGAGAAGAATGCCTTTCTCCTACCCTCAGCAACAGGGCCCCAGTGCCCCGCGCCGCGCGCGCCAGCATTTCCCACGGCCGCAATGACCTCCGGAACCAACGAGATGTGGTGCAGAGCGGTCGCTCCAGAAGCTCGGACCTAAGCCTTTTTTCCTCCTGTATTTTCACTCCCCCGGATGTACTTCCGGCCTTCTCTTTTCTCCTTCCACTCTTCTCACACTCAGCCAATCAGCGTTACTGGGCAGAAGCGTGCATCAAATTGTTCCCTGGGAAACGCGAACCATCAAGAGAGGGCCCAAGGGTGGAGCTTGTTCCGGTTCTCGCTGATCAAGCTCAAGGTCCCTGACCTGGTGATCAAAATGGAGGCTATTTTCTGTGCGACGGTGGCCTAGAAACACCTCCCACAGAGTTCTTACCCTCCACACGACAGACTAGTTTATCCTTCTGGGCTTATAACCGCGCCCATCTGCCACCATAGCAACCAGGATATTGGAACTGACTCGTACCCATGGTTGCCATAGTGACATTCTCTGGCAGTCCTGTTGTGTTATATCCAGCCCTCCCACTGAGGACTGACCCTATTCTCGTTGTCATGGTGACTGGGCCTAACATTGCCTAGTGAGTGGACTGAGATTTCCCCCTTCCCTCTTTTCCCAAGGCACCATAGCTTTTTCTACCTCTTCCTGGTCAGGGTTTATCAGATCCGGTACCCTTGCAGAGTGCAGCACAGAGCCCCAAAGTTCAGCCTTGTCTGGGGCCTGTCACCCTACACAGATCCCTGATGCTCTGGCACACTCTTTCAGACTTGCATAGCCACCCTCAGTTTACATATCAGAGCACTGAAGCTCAGAGGAGCTAAATCATTAACATAGCTAGTATAAGAATTCATGTCCACAGGAAGTTCACCTTTTAGAGCTGAACCTTCCCACCACCCATCCCCATTATCTGAAAAGAGCAAGACCAGACTCAGACTCAGGACTTTGTCTAAGACTTCACGGCCTCAGGCCCCTTTTCAAAAAGAAAGGCAGAGTTCCAGCCCCAATTAGACCCTCCATCCCCAATCCCATGCTGTCCCCAACAGAAAAAGTAGGGCTTAGCTCGTTTCCAAACAAGAATTTATTTTCTTTCTTTTCATTTTCTTTTGTTTTTTCTAAAAAAAAAAAAAAGTACCAGGTACAATTTTTTTCCTGTGTTTTTTTTTTTCAAGTTTCAGCAAATGCTTGTTCCCCTCAGCCCAGCCTCAGGAGTCAGGGCTAAGGCTGGGTCAGAGTCTGGAGTGGGATATGGGCAGTTGGGAACCACATGATTGAGTTTGAGGGGTGCCCCTCACCCCAGCTGAGGTAGGTGGGTCAGAGTCTGGCCAGGTGAGAGGAAGCACCCCGGTCCTTGGCCCTGACTCTGTCCCCTGAACACCTTCCTCAGTCAGGACCCCAAAGCAAGGAGACACAAGCAGGAAAGGGACAACTGGAATCTGGAGCCCTAGATGAGGGGTGGTTAACCCCCATGTGTGTGCACATGCATGCACGCTCTCACACACATACCACACACACAAGCTTGTGTACATACACATACACACATATATAAGTTGGCTTTCAGAGAGGGGTCAGAGAGTAGGGGAATTGAAAAAAAAAATGGGAAGGACAGGAGAAGTTGAGTGTTTGGCTAGTGACTCAGTCCTTCTGGGATAACCTCTCTGTCCTCAGCTGAGGGAGGGCATTCTCCCTTAGCCCCTACATCAGCCTCCTGAACTCCCTCTGAAGTTGGAGCAATATCTGAGTGGAAAAGGAGGAGGACCAATGCTAATTGTCAGGTCTGGGATGTTACCAACACAATCCAATCTGAATAAATTATAAATTAAAAATAAATAAAATAATAAATGGCCCCTGCCCAGGGCAGGGAGGCAACGCTGGCATGACTTGCCTGGGAACTTGGGACAACCTCAAGGTAACTGTAGTTCCTCTCCACTGCCTAAGCTGGCCTGGGAATTCCAAAGGAGGGAGCAGGCACGTGGAGAACCCAGAGTAGGGCAGATTGCGGTAAGGATCAGAAGCTTTAAATACCCAAATAATCAATTTGGGCATAAGCATGGCGAGGGCTTTAATTCAAGCTTGATGGGTCTCTCGCCATCTCTCCATGTGTTTGTCCAGGATAGAGTAGGATGGGCTGGTCCTTGGCCCACATGGGTTTAGGGCACTGGCAATCAGGGCAAAGGTGAATAACGTGGATTGTGAGGGGCCTCAGTCACAGCCTGCAGTTCATAGGGAAGCCCTGTGTCTAGTTCCAGGCTCCGGCGGGAAAAAAGCAGGCGGATGTCTCCATGCAGGCTTAAGCGGCCTGAGCGGGAGCTGCGGAACCTGGGGGAGAATAGGATGATCCAAATAAGAATCCAGATAGCAGAGAAGCAAGGAGAAATCCTATTCAGGGAAGGGACACCTGGGCTTGGGAAAGGATACCTGGGCCTTCCAAGCTGTCCCTGGGCCCTGTCCTCACCTGAGGTGTAGCAAGTAGCAGAGGAGGCGGTTGGTGGGGCTAGCATTTCCCTCCTCACCCACAGGCACCAAAAATAGGCGATGGCGCAAGAAGGTCATGTGGGCAGCAGGCATGTCCGAGAAGTCAAAGGTCACAAGGAACATCTTCACCACAGTCTGGTTGGGGTTAAATAAGGTCTGGGGGCAGGACAGGCAAGGTTGGTAGGGCCTGGGGGTTGTTTTCCTCTCCCCACTCCCACTCTCCCTCAGGGAAAACTCACCACTTGGATGGTGCCCACCTTGGGCACGCTGTAACCCTTCCTCCCCAGGGGGTTCAGGTCCACGACGCCCTGGGAAGGCCATGGAGCCATCAGCCAAGGTGGGCACTGGGAGAGCCCTGAATACTCTTCCATCTCCACAGTCTCACTCTGGGACCTGGGCCCTGTCCCCTGTCCCCCATTAGAGTTCTTTCCACCACCCTGACTCTCATCTAGGTGAGGAATACCTAAAGAATACCTCCTGCCTCTAATCCCTCATCCTCCTCAACAGCTGATTTTGGGTTGAAATCAGATCATACCAGAAAGGGGGCCGGGGCATTTTGCTCAGAAACATCAAAGAAGGTGACAGTGACAGGCAGCGTGACATGCTGAGGACAGTAGGATCCACTAGCTCCAATCTCTGCGGTGAAGCCCTCAATGTGGCCAGATGGTGCAAAGCGTCCTCGAAGTAATGATTCCTGGGGGAATAAGGGAAAACACACTATGAAAGAGATTTTAAAGATTTTATTTATTTTTAGAGAAGGGGGAAGGGAGGGAGAAAGAGAGGGAGAGAAACATCAATGTGTGGTTGCCTCTCATGTGCCCCCTACTGGGGACCTGGCCTGAAACCCAGGCATGTGCCCTGACTGGGAATCGAACCGATGACCCTTTCGTTCGTAGGCTGGCACTCAGTTCACTGTGCCACACCAGCCAGGGCGAGATGCCAGAACTTTTTATCCATCTAAGCCATACTTCACCATCCCACTTCCCCAAGACCCCCCAATCATGGAATTCAAGGGTAACTACCTCAAAGTTGCCCAACAGGGTACGGCTGATGGCAGGGGTAGGAACAGGGGAGGCACTGGGGGGGCTCAGCAGGTCTGGGCCCTTCCGGAGGCTTCGAAGGGAGCTCCTGGTAGAGCAGGGATACACAGTGGGTTGGCTTCAGGTATTCTGGGATGCCTACTCATGTCCTTAGGCCCCACCCTTTATCATTACCCAGGGATGCTGCCCTGGGGGGTCCCCTACCCTGGGGTGTGAAAGAGGATTACAGACTTCTGTCCCCATTTTCCAGGGACAGGGCAGAGAGAGAAGCTGGTCACTTACAGCTTCAGGCGACGGGCACCTTTCAGCCTCCGCCCCATAGGACTGCAGTCTGTTGGGTCCTATGGAGAGGACAGATTGGGGAAACATATTGGGGTGGAGGCCAGGTATGTTTGGGGAAGCAGGGGCTCATCACAAGCTCTCATAAGAACATGCCCCCAGGCCTTGATCTTTTCCCAAAGGGGAGGGAGTGGGGGGTTGGGCAGAAAAAGGGAAGGAGATTAAGAAGTACAAACTTCCTGTTATAAAATAAGCCACAGGGATATAATGTACAGCATAGGAAACAGAGTCAATAATATCATAATAACTACATACAGTGACAGGTGGCTACTAGACTTCCATGACTTTGTAGGGTATATAAATGTGGACTACCTCCTTTCCTGGCTTACCAGCACAGGCTCCTTGGGCCCAGGCAGCAGGTGGCTCCAGAAGGGTGTGGCTTTGGCATCAGAACTGTTGGCAGCAGGAGGGTGACCCAGGGTTCCCCGGCGCCTCTGAGGGGCTGGCCCCTCATCCTCAGAGCTGACATCCAGGGCTTCTCCAGCAGGAAGCAGCCTTCGCTTGGTGGGGCAGGGGCCTGAAGGTCCAGGGCCAGGGGGTGTGTGCTCGGGACTGTGCCCATTGGCAGTGCCAGGGGACTCCCTAGGCCAGGGGCTGCCCCCATTGCCCACCCCAGCCACTGGGCTCTTACCCCCTATTTGTGCAAGACTGTGCAAATCAGTGTCAAGTGTGTGCAGCTGGCCTGGAGAGGCTCGCCCTGGGGACTCCCCCACTGACCCCTGTCCTCCTAGGTCTGGGGAAGCCCAGTCTCTGGTGTGCAAAGTATTGCAGGAAGCATTTGATGGGGGCCAGGGGGTAATCTGGGCCCCTGAAGTCCAAGGTGAGGTGGAGCTACCTCCCTGTTCTACAACACACAGGCCATGATGGCAAAAATGCTGACTGGCCACACCCAGCCCCAGCCCCAGCCCCTCTGGGCCCAATAGCCCCACAGTAGATGGTTCTTCAGGGGGTTGTCCCTCTCTGGCCCCAAGCCCAGGGCCTCTCTTCAGCTCCCGGGGACCCTCAGTAAGTGGGGATGGCCGTTTCAGGGCTCTATGAGCCTCAGAGGCACCAGCTGGAGAGGAAAAGATGGATACCTGGTAGACCCTGGGGGATGTCGCCCCTCCTGCTGGGCTGTAGCCCATGAGCAGGCCACCCTGGAGGGCCCCCTGCCTGACTGCAGGCTGTGAAGGGCCAGCCTCTGGCTCTGAGGATGGAGATGGCTCCGCCTGCACGTGGCGCATGAAGTCCCCCCTTGGGTCAGGGGGGTCCCCCCTCACAGCCTTTATGCTGGGCCTGGGCTGGGGGGCCGGGGGACATCTGTGCAAGAGAAGAGAAGAAAAGGTGGTCAGAGGAATCAGTGAGTTTTCACCCTCCCAGCTGCGTTTCAGATCCTTCCCTGTCCTGAAGAGATGACCTTGAAGGATTCATGGGGATAAAGGTGTCCAAATGCCCAGATGGATTAATGGAATATAGAGGCCCACTCCAGAGTTTCTGAGAGGATCACATGTTTAGCTCAGGTTTCTTACTGGACCTGCTTCCCCTCCCTCTCGCTGGCACTCACCCCGATGTAGAGGCCTTAAGCCTAGCCGAGTGTTCTCTCTTCCTGACTGATGCCTTGCTCTCCTAGCTTGCAGTCTGGTCCATGCCCGCTGCACTGGCAAGGTGACTGCCACCATTCCGTGCAGCTCCTGGGCTCAGCTGGACCCTGAGGAGAGAACAGACATAAGCCAGGATGCTTGTATTCAGTGGTAAGACTGCTCTCCAGTTGTGGGCTAATAAAGTATACCCCAGAATATCCTCCCCCCTTATGGGGAGCTCTTCAGAAACAGAAGGGGCAGTCTTGGGATCCAGGTCCCAGGGAGCAGAGCTGGGCTACCTAGGGAGTCACAGAGAAGTAGGTCTTGGCTCAGTGTAATAGGCCAACACCTTGGGCACTCGTGCCCTGAATGGGAGAGGGGATGAGATACCCCAAGATCCAAGAGACCATGACAGCTAAGAGGTGGTCAGAGCAAGAATTCAGCTCTCCTAGTCAAGACCACCAAGTTGCACAACTCATTCCCATATGTCTATCTTCAAAGAGACAAGTGCCACCCCAGAGCCCTGATGGCAGAGGTCTTGCAGAAACTCACCCCCCATCGACACTCCTTGGGTGTACAAACCTCAGGTCATCTCAAAGCAGGGCCCTTCAGCCTTAAAACTACCAATTGCCCCAGCAGTCTCTCCCTTTAATAACAGACAACAAATCTAACCATAAACAAGTGTGTGTGAAGGGGGAGGTACTGCCAGAAGGCCCCCCCACACACATCCAGGCCCTGCAAACTAGAGATAAGGCAGTGGCAGTCAGGGAGCTGTAAGCAACCAGAGGTACCCTTCTACTCCTCCCAAACAAATCCAGCATATACCAATAACCAAAAACCCATCCACTATTTTTCTGCCAGAACACAAGATGGTCTTCACCAACTAGTCCACCTTCAGGGAGCACATACTGGGTAAGGGGAACATCAAATGGAAGAACATTTTCCTTCATGGAAGGAAATACTTCTCTTTTGGGCAATAGCCTTTGCTGCCTGACATCCACAATGCCCTTTCCACTTCAAGAAATGCCTCGTGGCTCTGGCTGGGGTGGCTCAGGTGGTTGGAGCATCCTCCTGTAAACTGAAGGGTCGCAGGTTTGATTCCTGGTTGGGGAACATGCCTGGGTTGCAGGTTTGGTGCCCAGTTGGGGTGCGTGCAGGGGACAGCTGATCTGTTTCTCTCTGTCTGTCACTCCCTCTCTTCCTCTCTCTAAAATCAATGGGCATATCCTGGGGTGAGGATCAAAAAATAGAAAGAAAGAAATCCTCGTTTGTCTACCCAAGACCTACCCTTCCTCATTGGCTAGGTCAAATGTCATTCCCTCCAGAAAGCTTACTCTGGCCACCCAGACCACAGATATCTCTCTTTCTCCCCTCTGAGACCTAACCTATGGCAGTGTCACTACTTCTTGTAACCCAATGACAGTTCTGCTCATTTTGTGGGTAAGAAATCTCTTAGACTGACCATAGAGTTCTTGAGGATAGGTCTGTGCCCCACTACCGTGTCCAACTCCAAGCACAGGGGTAAGCACGTGGCAGGGCTCAGAAAAAGTAAAATGTAAGCCTCAGAGATCTGGGCAGCAGTCCTGACAATGCAGAGGAAAAACTTCCACAGTGAGAGAAGCAGAGACATTAATTGTACAGGGAGAATAAGAATCAGCAGCAACAGAGGTGAGAGTTGGCTCTGCAAGGGGAAAGGGGAGATTTGCACCCAGGGACTGAAAAGTTCTCCTACACTAAGTTCCCATGATTGCACCCCACACCATCCTAGTTCACTAAGTTCTCATTAGAACTGGGATCCCTAAGAAAATTCTGGCTCCCTGTGGTGGGTGAGGTGGCAGGAAAGGGCAGAATGCCAATGGCAGTGTTGTCACAGGGTACAGTCTGTACTCTTTCTACCCCTCCTTTCCTCTACCCAAGCCATACAGATTCAGGAAGGGCCTTTTCCTTAGTACTTCCACCTCCATGTCATCCCAATTGGCTTCTTGAGCCCTTGCCCTGGGGAAGCCAGGTGATGACATGATGCCCTACTTGACCCTAGCATGTCTGGCACCTGCTCATTACCCCAGAGCCCTCTCAGTTCCTGACCTGTCTATGAGAAGCTCTAAGACTCACTTCCCTGCCACCCAGCCAGTCTGGCTCTAGACCATGGCTTCAAGCTGACTCATGGGGCAGGACTGTGGGGGAAGGGCAGGCCAAACCTCCTCTCTGTGCAGGGGGTGGGCAGCAGCTGGCATCAAACAGCTGTGCCAGGCTTTGGCTAGCAAAGACTACATCTCCCAACATGCCGAGGGACCAAGGCCAGCAAAAACAACAAGTCCCAGAACACCATGGGGTCTGTACCCTCAGACACCTGCTAGGCCTGGGAGGTGGGGTAGGTGGGTGTTGGTATAGGCACAAGCTTCCAGGTTCACTCTCTCCTTCCCTTAAGAATTAAAGATATCCATTCTTACTCTGATCAAGGAGGGTGGCAGGAAGGAGAATTCCTCTCCATGTGCTTACCACCTTCATCCTGTTCAGAGAGAACTGCTGCCAGCTGCTCTACATTTTGTCCCCACACACGTACACACAAACTAGGGAGCTAGTTTCCATAAACCACCGCTCAGAGTAGGAAGGTCAATCTCTGCTTTCTCACCATCCTCTTGGCCACTGGACTAGAGCCCTACACCCTCAGTGGAAAGGGAGCAGATCTCAGCACCTCCTCCAAACTGAACCTGGCAGACTCACCCTGGTTCCTGGATTCCTTGTTCTGGACATACTCCACCCCCACCCCCTGCTTAGCCTACCAGGTCCTTTCTCAACCCTCTCCTCCCCACAGCCTGGGACAGGCCCCATTCCCTACTGGAGCTTCGTAGATTTGCTTTCCCCCTAGAACACACTCACCCCGCTCCCAAATTGGCTCCGCCACGGCGGTCGCTGCTCCAGGCCCCTTCGTCCCGTCCCTCCCTTCGAATCCCCAGTCCTCCCCGACACGGGCCCCCAGCCCAGACAAAGGGTGGCTCAGGCTGTGCTCAGCTCTGCTAGGCTCTTTTCTGTTCAGCTTCGTGTGCAACACTAGCGGGCCCTGGCGCCCGCAGCCCCCCAGACGCTGCTGCGCCCCTCCCCGAGACTGTCCCTCCCCGTGGCCGCCCCGGCTCCGTGCTGCCGACTCTGCTGCCCCTCTGACTCACAGGCCATTTCCTACCAGCTGATGGGGCTGCCCGCCCCGCCCAGCGTCCCAACACCCCCACCTCAGCGGCCCTGGCCGCCACGCCCCCCTCAGACCACACCCTCCACGGCAGTGACCAAGCTCATTGGCCCATAGGAGGCCAGCCTCCCACGACCTCAAGTGTAAGGCACGCCCCCTCCAAGAGATGCAAGCCTATTGGCCCACAAGGGGGCAGGCCTACCCAGAGTGGCCCCTCCCACCTCCTTAACCCCAGGTCTGCCGGAGCCCAAAGCATCTCTCTGCCCAGCAATTTAACCCTTTCAATGGCATAGCCTTCCCATTTCACCCTCCTCCCCCGCCTTCGCCCTTCCCCTTCTGAGGCAGGTTAATTAGGACGCCCTAAGGCTTTCATAGACACAGCTGGACAACCTCCAAAATCCACCTGCTCTTCCCACACCAGACCCCAAATATCCCCATGCCCATTCATCTCTTCCTGCTTTGCAAACCAGAGCTCCAGAGAACAGAGAACTGTTGGAGCCTAGGAAGTTTCCCTCTTACCAGAAGAGATGAAAAACTCCTGAAGTGGGATACTATCTCCTTCCTTTGAGAAATGGTATTCTTTCTTCTCTTAGTCCATATTAGTGTTCTTTCGCCTTCATTAGAGGGGCCCCAAGAGCTCATGAGACAGGGATACATTTTAATTCAGAGATCTAAACATCATTCTCTGTGTCTCTGAACTCCCCTTCTGCACTTAGGTGGCTTCATCCCTTCTGCCAGTACTCTTTCTATTCTAGGCCCCTGTTCAAGGACAGGCAGAACACCCATGGGAAGTGGGATAGGAAAGCTTCTGCCCAGAGTGGGGGAAATATGCCCAACTCTTATGATGGAACTCACCCCTATGACTCACAACTCCCTCGAAACTCCCCACCCTCCCCCTGAGTCACTGGGCCCCAGGCCCAGCCCAGACACAGTCAAAAATTAAGTGGCAGCAAAACCAGGATTCCGAATTCTTGTCCTTCTATTCTTTAAACGACCAGAATGGAAACCTTTATAAGGATTAGGCATTAAAAGAAACTTTTCAGAGGGGCTGCTCTTGGGGCAAGCTAAGAAAATGGACAGTACTGTCTATCTTTCTGTCTGCAATTATCAGTAAGTCAAAGAATTTGGAACTTAATAGGCTTTTGCTCCCAGTTTTCCACAGAAGCAGGAGGTAAACACAGAACCAGAAGAGGGAGGCCCTGGGGAATTAACATCAACCAGGGCAGCTGCCTGGTTGTGCCTACAAAAGGGGCGGCGGGGTCTGTTCTTCTATAGTTCAGAGGCCACAGAAGGCCCAAGGTCCTTGTTTCTAGCTTGCCTGTGCTGTGGGCCCCAAGGACCCTGCGGTTGTCACTGGACAGTAAAAAGAGTTTCCCCTCCTCCTCCTTCCTCCTTGTGCCCTAGGCTTAGGAAGGACAAGCAAGTTAGTTAGTTCCTCTACCTTCTCCTCACCTCAGACCAAGGAAAAACCCTGAAAAAGAACCCAGTTGCAGTGGACTGACTTCCTTGCTGGTTCCCTAATGGTAAGAAACAGAAGTAAAGAAATTTTCAACATCCTGGACAAAATTGCAGAGTACCAATGTATCTAGATGCCTTAGTATAAGCTCTCTGGTAGACACAGAACACTATGGAGAAGGAATAATACTTCGGTGACCCTACCTTGTTGTCTCTTAGTGCCACTATCATAGGCCTAGACCTTGGTAATTTGCAAAGGTCAGGGGGCAATAGTACAGAGAGAAAGATCAAAGATGTTCTAAGCCTCAGTGTGCCCTAGAAAGGCAGTATGGTATAATCAAGGGCCTTACCTAGCTGCCCTAACTCTTACCCTGTTTATTTTTTTCATAACCATTATCAACAGCAGACCCTGCCACCTTCACAACGCGCACTTGCGTGGGCACACACACTCCCCGCCCTCCCCCCACCCCATTAAAATGGAAACTCCACTGACAGCAACAACTTTGTTTTGTTCATGCTGGTATTCCCATAATCAACATAAGTGCCTGGCACATAATAGGTGCTCAGTACACATTGGCTGAAGGAAGCAACTAGCCCTGGGCTAAGTGTACAGCAATCAGGAGATCTGGGTCCTAACTCCTGTGACTATGAAACCTGGAGAAAATCAGTCTCTTTGGTAGTAAATTTCCAAATCTGTAAAACAAGGGGTTTGCATAAATGGTGACCACCTAGGACCTCTGCAATTATACTGCTATAATTCTAATAGCTATCGTTCACCCATATCCATTTTCAGAAGATGGATCCAAGCATCTGAATGCCCTGCAGCTTGTACTGAACCAGAAAGGCTATATCCTACAGCCTAAGCACAAAAACCTAATGCCCTTTCTCTTCATGCCCCACCCACTCACACAAATGCCTCAATCCTGAGGAAGCTGGAGTGGGTCTGCCCTAGGCCCGCCTCTCTGACGGTCTGGGAAGCTGTGTTGCCATAGCAATCAGCTCCTCCTCAAAAGGCATCAGCCTGCCCTCCTTTACCCCACCCTACCCCAAGGCTTTGTCTGGCCTCAGAACCCCCTCCCTCCTTAGCCAGTCTCTCAGCTAGCAGAGACTGGCTTGGGGCCCCTTTCAGCAACACTGTCACACTCATTCAGCCACTGCGTGGAAGACAGGCCTTTCCCACCCTCTCCTAGTTAGCTCAGAAGCAAAAAGAACTCTGGCAGTATACCAAGTCCCCTCAGGGAATCAGAGGAGCCCCCAAAAGGACTAGGCTCTAGTCTCAGTGCTGATGGTCAGCTTCCAAGCCAGGAGTGTGGGAAGCCATTCTACCTTCCTCTCCCAATTGAAGCTGGAACCTTACATCCCTTCCCTACTTCAGCCTATAATCATGGCCTACCTCTCAAAACATAGATTAAACACCTTCAACACTCCTCACTATATCCTTCCTCCCAAAGAAGTCCAGAATTTTTGAGGGCCCTAGGGCTCCTCACCCAGGATAAGGAAAAAGGTGGGGAAAATCAGTTTCTGGCAAGTGGCAAAAATATGACTACCAGTCATTTGGGGGCCTGTTGGGAGAGACCTTGATAGCAGTGGTGGGTGGGGTCTGAGCCTTGCTGCTGGTTACTAGGGTCTCTGGACATTGAGTACAAAGTCTGGGGCAGGGCACAGCTCCTAGACGGGCAAGGACCAGGCCAGGCCTCAGGGCGAGGAAGGAAGTGGGAAATGAGCACACCCAGAGCATAAGGGCAGGGCAAAAGGGAGGGGGGGAGGGGGAAGACAGGGACCAAGGCAATCTTCTGGGAGGAAGAGGAACTAGAGTGGGGGGGGGGCGGTTAACAGAACCAAATGGGGGAAGGGTCCCCAGAGACACCAGGTAGAAGAAACCCCAGTCTCAGCCAGGCAGATCTAAGGCAGACTGAGGAGACAGTCACACAAGCCGTGGTGGCAAGAAGGGCCTGGCTCCTCTCTAGCAGTGCTGAGGCTAGAAGGTGGAGTTAGCAAATGAGGAGCCAAGAGCACTACAAGACCGGCTTCTTCACCCCACTAATTCCATCACCCTTACTCCTAGAATACAGTACACAAACATCTTCCTGGAGTCTCTACAATGCCCCCAGACTATTACTTTCTCAAAGCACTAGTTCTCCCCCATCAATTGGGGCCTACAAACCATTCCCCTCATACAGTGCCCACAGCCCCGTACCTTCTTTTTCCAGTCCCTCCGTCGCTCCCATACTGTGGACCACCAGCCCTTCATCACACAGCACCACGTTGCCCCAAAGTGCCTTCTGATCCCCTCCCCCTCAAGTATCGCTTCCAACCTTCCACATCAGACAGGGACCTCAACCCTTCAGTTAGTACCTTCCACCCCTACAAAGCTCTCCCGCCCCTCCCCCACAAGAGCCTCTGAAGAGTGCACCTCCTTGCCCACATATTGAGCTCCCAACTCCTCCCCCAACTCTGTCTTCCTCCTGCCCCCAGCAGTCTACACATCCTCTCCTTCCCTAACGTGTCCCCTACATCTTCATGTCTGCGCAAGCGCACCCCCGTCCTTGCCCCTTCATCCACCCGCAACCCGCCCCACACCTGTAGTTCCGTGAATTCCGTTGCACCTGAGGAGGTAGTGGACTGGTGCAGTTACCAAGCGGCCCTACCAGCAGCCTTGGCCTGCAAACCTCGCCCCTTAGGTCCGAGCCCCGCCCCCGCAACTCCTGGACCCACCCTCTTCCTTGTCCCACCTCCCACCTTCCCGGGTTCGTCCCCTTTCTTAGTTTCTTAAATTCCTCGGGGTCCTCCCCTGTAACCCAGACCACGCCCCTCTCTGGCCCCGCCCCTTCTCGTCTTTTCAGTGTCTCCCCAGGATCCTCCGCTTGTCCCTGGCCCCACCCCTGATCCCTGCTCGGTTTTGGTCTCTCCGCCTTTCACTAGGACCCGCCCCCTAGAATTCCAGCCTGGCAGAACCCGTGCCAGGCCCCGTTCCATCACTAGCCCCATCTTAGAGCCTCTCCACCCCCCCCCACCCTCCCCTTCTCCCGCAGGCCTCACCCAGGCACAAGCGATCCAGCCCGGATCCGCTGGCTCTGATTGGCGGCAGCGGCCCCAATTGATGGCAGGGGAGACAAAGTGATTGCTTCAGGTCTCCTGAGGGCCCACCCCAGCCACGTGCAGCTTCTGTGATGACAGGTCTGGAGGGGCGGGGCCTTAACCTGCAGGATGTGGGCCTGGGCGGGAGGAGGGGGCGGGGGCCGGAGCTAGATCGCTAGCCAGAAGTCTCCGAGCCTTACTCGGGCTCTCCCCAGCCTGTCGCGTAGGTGTGAGCTACTTGCAGAACTTGAACTTCTTTGTGGGGAGGTCTGCGTTAGCGCGCGCATTTCCCCTAATGGGGGAGGTCTGTGATGTTTGCCAGGTAGTATGCAAGGAGTCTCAGGGGTGTGTGAAAGTCTCAGGGGTGGGGGGTCTCAGGTTTGTGAGGTTGACAGGTTTCTGAAGTTCTGGAAGTTCGGAGGTCAGATATGTACCTGGGAGGTCAGAATTTTAGGAGTCTAAGTTTTAATACGAAGATAGGAGAGCCTGAAAGCTCTCAAGAAAAGTAAGGCCTTTGCCTTGAACGAATGTTGAGTGAACTTTGTAACACTTACAGACGTTCTGTAATTTAATTAAGGTTTTGAGTCTTCTCTCCAATTTCCCCCCTCTCCACTGGTTCCTCAGCTACAGCAGGGGAGGTCAACGCTTTTTAGCTACCGGTAGATGGCAGCACAGGACCCTTGCAGAACTGAGTGGCCCTAAGCCCAGAGGCTAAGGGGTCTCTCGGAGGAGCGTGAGGTCTGTAGATAGACGGCTTTTGGTAGGTCCGACCTGATCAAATCTCGGATTCTGTAGGTCTCCGTGACTTTCTGTGAGTAGTTACCTTAAGCTGGTTTACTGAATATTAATGGTGTGCTGGGGGGAAAATATTTTTTTTCTCCAACCTCAAGAACTTGTTTTAGCCATACAAATACCTATATAAGCCTAAAGAGAGGAAGGTTGGGAGGGTATTGTGGGAATAGCACAGGGTTTGAGGTCATTTGGGTTGGTCTTGAACTCTGGGTATTGGGTACTAGCTGTATGAATTTGGGTAAATTAATTGACTTTTTAAGAAATAAACTTTTCATGCTTCTCAGCCTTTTGGCTAAGATCAAGTGAGGAAATAAACTTTTAATTTTAGAACATTTTTTATTTACAGAAAATTTGTGACTATGGTACATTTTCCATATACCCCATACCCAATTTCTCTTATTATTAACATCCTACATTAGTGTGGTTCATTTGTTATAATTAATGATACATTAATTAAAGCCCATTTTATTCAGATTTCCTGAGTTTTTGCTTTATGTCCTTTTTTCTGTTCCGGGATCCCATCCAGGGTAGCACATTGCCTTTAGTTGTCATGTCTCCTTAAGCTCCTCTTGGCTGTGACAGTTTTTCAAATTTCCTTGTTTTTGATGACTGTTTTGTGACACTGGTGAGGTATTTTGTAGAATGTCCTTCAATGGGGATTTGTCTGATGTTTTTCTCATGATTAGAATGGCGTTAGGCATTTTGGAAAGGAATACCACAGAGATATACCGCATCGTATCAACCCATGTGTATGTATATGTGGTGTGTTTACATACACAATACTGGCATTATACTGTGTATTTGTATTACAATCTTTTTAAAAAATTAATGGCTTCTAAACCTTCTCTGAATCTTTATTCTTCAACACAATTAAAAGAATTTCTTTATGAAATCTCTAGGCATATAAGAAGTTATAAAGAATACTCAGCAAACACACATTATTCTCAAACAGCTTTATCAAATCTTAATATTTTACCACATTTACTTCAATTTTCTTTTTTTTTCAATTTTCTTTTAAGGAAATTAATATTTCAGATAAAGTTGAGGCTTTTATATGCTTCCTAATCTCATTCCCTTCTCTCCCTCTTTATTTACCTTCTCTGCCCAGAAGTAACCACTATCCTAAATTGGTGTTTATCTCTCCTTTGCATTTTAAAAATAAATTTTTTGACTGAGGTACATGTATTTCTATTGGGTAGATACTAGCAGTAAAACTGCTGAGTTATAGGGCATGCATATGTCCAGCTTTAGTAGATATTCCATGTATTATTTTCCAAAGAGATCGTCACAGTTCACATTCCCACAACCATATGAGTATATGAGAGATCTAGTTTCTCCACTTCCTTGTCAATTCTTCATGTTGTCAATCTTTTAAATTCCAGCTATTCTTATGTATATGTAGTGGTATCTCATTGCAGCTTTTCTTTGCATTTTCGTGGTAGCCAGTAAAGTCCAGGTACCTTTTCATGTCTATTGGTTATCTTCTTTTGTGACCTGTCTGATAAAGTCATTGGCCCACCTTTCCATGTGATTGTCTTTTTGCTATTTGTAGTTTTTTTGTATATTCTGGATATGATTCTTTTGTTAGAGAAATCTAATGCAAATACCTTTCCCACTCTGTAGTTTGCCCTTTTATTCTCCTTGTTCTCTTAAAAATCTTTCAGTGTACAGAGATTCTTAATTTTAATATAGTCCAGTTTATCTTTTTATAATTTTTTTAATTTAATCATTATTGTATTTTTTTCCATTACCATTTAGTCCCCTTTTACCCCTCTACCTCCAGCAATCACCACACTTTTGTAATGTTGACTTAAAAACAGAACAGTTGTTTTTATCATCAAAAAATAGTTTTGTTCAGGAATAACAGGGAATTGTAATTTGGGACAAGCATGGTATAGCAGAAATTATAGCCAAGCCCAGCAAACAAAGGAAAGGAACATTACTTTATAGAGGAAAAGGAGGAAGTTGGGAGGGGGTGCTTTAAAAGAAAGTCCAATGGAGAAAAGCCAAAATTCAGGGTGATGATGTGTTCCCATTGGCTGAACAGTTCCTGTTGGCTGGGCTTGTATACCTCTTGGAAATGTTAGGTACACTCTCTTCCTGTTGGGGTGTGTAATTGACATCCAGTGATAGTATGTGAGTGCTCTATCTTCTAGCCTCTGAACTCCATTTTATTTTATTTTATATTTCAAAGATTTTACTTATTTAATTTTAGAGAGAGGAGAAAGGAGGGAGAGAAACATTCAATGTGCAAGGGAAACGTTACATCAACTGGTTGCCTCTCGCGCACCCCAACTGGGGACCTGGCCTGAAATTTAGGAATGTGCCCTGAATGGGATTTGAACTAGCAAACTTTTGGTCCGCAAGTTAGCACTGAATCAACTGAACCACACCAGCCAGGGATACATTCCACTTTATTTGTCTGTCTGTTTGTTTGTTTGTTTTAAGTACACATTATTGATTATGCTTTTAGAGTTGTCCCAGTTTTTCCCCTTTTGCCCCCATCTGCCCCGTACACCCTTCCCTCTGCCAATCCCCACCCTTAGTTCATATCCATGTGTTGTGCTTATAAGTTCTTTGGCTTCTCCATTTCCTATACTATTCTTAACATACCCCTGTCTATTTTGTACCTACCAATTTAAGCTTCTTAGTCCCTGTTCCTTTTTCCCCAATCTCCCCTTTCCCCCTTCTAGCTGATAACCCCCCAAGTGATCTCCATATCTATGATTCTGTTCCTGTTCCAGTTGTTTGCTTAGTTTGTTTTTGTTTTTTAGATTAACTTGTTGATAGCTGTGAGTTTGTTGTCATTTTAATGTTCATAGTTTTGATCTTCTTCTTTTACTTATATAAGTCCCTGTAACATTTCATGTAATAATGTCTTGGTGATGATGTATTCCTTTAGCTTTACCTTGTCTGAGAAGCACTTTATCTGGTCTTCCATTCTAAATGATAGCTTTGCTGGATAGAGTAATCTAGGTTGTAGGTCCTTGTTTTGCATCACTTTGAATACTTCTTGCCAATTCCTTCTTGCCTGCAAAGTTTCTTTTGAGAAATCAGCTGACAGTTTTATGGGAATTCCTTTGAACATAACTCTCTGCCTTTCTCTTGCTGCTTTTAAGATTCTCTCTTTATCTTTAACCTTTGGCATTTTAATTAGGATGTGTCTTGTTGTGGTCCTCTTTGGGTCCAACTTGTTTGGGATTCTCTGTGCTTCTTGGAATTATATGTCTATTTCCTTCACCAAATTAGGGAAATTTTCTTTCATTATTTTTTTTAAATAAGTTTTCAGTTTCTTGCTCTTCCTGTTCTCCTTCTGGCATCCCTATGATTTGGATGTTGCTGTGTTTGGAGATGTCCCAGAGGCTCCTTATAGTATTCTCATTTTTGAATTCTTTTTTCTTCTTGCTGTTCTGATTGAATGCTTATTTCTTCCTTATGTTCCATATTGGGTCTTTTTAAATTTTTCTTTCTTTCTTTCTTTCTTTTAAATTTAAAAAAAATTTTATTTCAGTTACAATTGTCTGCATTTTCTCCCCATCCCTCTACTCCACCCCAGCCAATCCCACCTCCCTCCCCCACCTCTACCCTCCCACTTGATTTTGTCCTTGTGTCCTTTATAGTAGCTCCTGTAGACCCCTCTCCCCACTATCCCCTCCCCACTCCCCTCTGGCTATTGTTACATTGTTCTCATATTGTTGATTTGAATATTGACTTCATCTCCTCCACTATTGGTTCCTTGTTGATGTTTCTTTATTCACTTATTGTAACCTTCATTTCTGCGTTGGTGCCATATTCAATGAGTTTTTGAGCACAGTGATCACCAGTGTTTTGAAGTCTGCATCTGATAGGTTGGTTATCTCCATTTTGTTTAGTTCTTTTTCTGGTGTTCTGGCCTGGGGCTGAGATCCCTAGCCTCCTAGGTATCCCTCCTGATTTTTATCTTCCACAAGTGAGTGTGGGACCACCAGTTCTGCCACCTCTCCACTCTACACTTCATCTTGAGCCTTTCTGCCCATCTCTGCTTCTCCCCCTACTACCTGTCTGGATGAATGTGGAATCTTTAAATCCTTGGTTGTCAGATTTCCATACAGCTTGATTTTCTGATGGTTCTGGGTGGTATTTGTTTTGAGATCTAGTTCTATTTTTTTCTGTAGTTGTGCAAAGAAGTGAAGCATGTTTACCTATGCCTCCATCTTGACTGGAAGTCCTCCCATATGATTTCTTTTATGTGTGGAATCTAAAAGAGAAAAGAAATGAATAAAACAGAAATTAACTCATAGATACTGAGAACATTTTAATAGTTGAGCGACTGGACGGTGGTTGGGAGGTCGGGTGAAAAATGGAAAGGATTAAGATATAGAAATTGCCAGTTATAAAATCAGCCATAGGGATGTAAAGTCAATAATATTTAATAGCTATGTATGATGTCAACGGTGCTAGACTTATTGGGTCAATCATTTAGTAAGTTATATAAGTGTCTAATCACTATGTTGTACACTGAAACTAATATAATACTATAAATCTTTTAAAATTGTTAAAAGGGAATCCATTAGTATTCCCTGGTACACCCAGCTGCAGAGAAATGTTTGATTGTAGCAGCTGAAGGAATATGTCCAAGGAAAAGAAATTTGCATAAGCCTCTTTGTCTTTTAGTGAGAACACTTACTTAGAGAGTTGAGGACACTGGGAGTTTAAGGGTAAATGAAATTGTTTTTCTCCATTTAGTAAGGGCAAAAAGACCATTTATCTTCTCTCCTTTTCCTAGAGTGTTTTCTTGGAGGCATAGTAAATCTGAGTCCTGACTCTAACCTTTAGAATGAAAATTAATCTCTCTCAGGATTAAGCCCAGTCTCCAGTTTTTACAGTATAAAGATTTTCCAAGGTTGTGGGCAAAATGGCCTCTACATATGTAAACAAGGGACTCTTTGAAGATGTACAGGAAATTATCAAAAGGTGGAGACCCTTGTTTTTTTAGGAAATGTTATTTTGTCTTCTGCTTAACTGTATAAATTATGTGAGATTTATATTTGAGTCCTAACTTCTAGGCTACCTTTACATGCATGTAATCTGTTAGTGCTTACCAAATAATAAAGTTATGTTTTCTTACTCTTCTATATTGGCAGGGAGGGGCCTTTTTGCCAGTGGGATCGATTTTATTGTATTGTTTTTATTTTCCTAACAAGAATGACATAATAGCCAATTAAGAAATAAGACAAATGATTTCAAGTGGATTTTCGTTGCTCTTGATGAGTCCACGTTACCAATTGTCCAGTTGTTTATTAAATCAGTGATGAATTTGAAGTGAGTGAAGAATTAGCTTCTATGAATAGTCTGCATGAAACAATCACAGGTAAAAATGTTTTCAAGGAAGTTGAGAAAACACTAATTCACTGCAACTTGAAGTGGAATCTGCTAGGATCAGTAGGTTAGTGCATTGTTCTGATATACCAAGATTTTGGGTACGATTTTCAGTCAGGGGACATACAAGAAGCAACTAGTGAATGCCTAAGTAAGTGGGAACAACAAATTGGTGATTCTCTCTCTCTCCCTCTATCTTTGTCCCTTACTCTCTCTCTCTCTCTCAAATCAATAAAAAACATGTGGAGCTGAAAAAAGGCTTAGTTCAACAAATTTACAAGGTTTGAGAAAATGTAATGTGTTTAAAGCATATAGTTGTTTATTGCAGAAAGTATTTTGCAGAAAATATTTCAATTTATCATGTGTTATTAAACTAGTAGTGCCAACAGTTGACTTTATTCACCACCATAAACCTAAGCATCATCAGTTCCATGTTTTGTTTTGTTTTTGCCAGAAATATAAGTTGAATATCTTGATTTGCCCTACCACACAGCATTTTGATGGCTTAGCAGTAGTAAAATTTTATTATGATTTTTGAGGAAGTGTCAAGAGTAGAATCTAATCGAATTTTCTAAATGTTTCCAAGCAATGAATATGCTGAATTGAATCACATATCGTGGACTGATGTCAGTATTTGGCAGTACCTATTGGTGTGAAAAGACGTAAGATACATACAAATGTTATTGCAGATGACCGCTAACAGATGAACATTTGCAAATGATTTTGAGGATACTTTGAACGCCAGCTAAGCAAAATGTACTCCTCAAAGGAATTCCATCCTTCTCATTAGTAGACCCATATTACAAAAATTGTATCCAATTATTATTATTTTAGTTTGAATGCTATCATTTAAAAAATTATGGAAATCTGTTTTCTTACTTGTTATAGAAGCACTTATATAATGGCCTCAATTTTGCTTTCTTTTGGTCTGCAGTGCCTAAATATTTACCATACAGTCCTTTACAGGAAAAAAAATTGCCGGTCTCTGCTCTAGACAGTGCCCAGAACTAAAAAGTATGCCCAGTAATTTCTTTTGCTTGTTTCTAAGTTTTGGATAGTTTTTTCCAATAGAGAGAAATACACATCTCTTCCTTAACGAAGGTTATGTTCTATACAGGGAAGTTAGCAATAAATAAATATGAATAACATAGTTAAGGGAGTGCTATGACAAAAATAAGATAATGTGATAGAGTGATGAGGGTGCAATAGATTGAGTGGCCAGGGAAGGCATTACTGAAGAGGTACCAGAGAGTTAAGCCTGAGTGACAAGAAGGGCCAGATGGGCAAAGATCTTGGGGCAGCATTGGGAATATTAAGTGCGGAAATATTAAGTCAAGAATGGATTTGTTACTTTTGAGAGAAATGGAGAAGCCACAGTGGCTAGACCAGGATAAGAAATGAGCTATAGGGAGAGGGCAGGCAGCAACCAGGCCAGGTCTCATGTCTGCCTCCTGTGTCTATCATGAGGCCTTCTCCCAGGTTCTACGGATGATACATCTTTTTTGCATATGGTTTCACCATTTATGCTTTCTTATCTGCTGTTGTTTTTCTACTCACAGTGGCCTTGTGAGGGACATTATGTAACTGAGGTTAACTGAAACTCCTGCTTACTTTGCTTTGGATCCTATTCTAGTAACTTTTACTCATTATATTCTTTTTTCCTGTCTGATGTTGCACGAAATGATCTCTGAAGTCCAGCCCAGCTCTGACACCTCGTTCGCTGTCATTAGCGTGTAATAGAAACAGGAAGCCTGTTTCAGTGCTTATTCTGCTATTTCTTATTTTATTTTATTTTATTTATTTATTTTTATTATTCTGCTATTTCATTCTGTTCTTTTTTGTGTGACATCCTGAAAGAGTGGGATAGATATGGATGCTTTAAAACTTGGCTAAAGTGAGTTTCAGAGGTCATTAAGCTCCTGAAGAAACTTATATATCTGTCTATTTTTGAAGGTAAAAGTGAGCCTGGATTTGCTAAGTTAAATTTTAAAATCAAGTTAAATATTTCATTTTTAAATTTTATTTATTTAGTTTTAGGGAGAGAGGAAGGGAGGGAAAGAGAGGGGAAGAAACATCAATCCTCAAGGGAAACACTGAGATCAGTTGCTTCTCTCACACCCCCACAACCCAGGTGATCTGATCCATAACCCAGGCATGTGCCCTGATTGGGAATCAACCCGGCAACCTTTTGGTTCACAGGCTGGCACGCAATCCACTGAACCACAGCAGATAGGGCTCAACTTAAATATTTAAACAATTCTAAAATTTCTAAGTACATACACACAAAAAAATCTCTTTTTCATCTTTATGATGATTTTACCACTTTCCACAGTCCTTTTATCCTCAGACTATCCATACTTTGAAGGAATGTCTTGTTCCCCTTTGTATCTGTAGCGCTATGTGTAGTACTTAGAAGATGCTCAATAGATTTTTCTTGAATACATGAACCCCTACGTCTCTTGCATGGCCTCCTCTTCTGATACTTATCCATTTGTATAAGGTTACAGTGTTGCCCATAAGTAGGTATTCAGTAAATACTCTATAGGAATGAATAAATTGATTTATTAGAATTCATGAACTTGGGCATTTTGAGTTTCAGATTTCACTATTTAGTCAATCCTTGTATAAATATATTTTTGTACAATATTTGTACACATAGCTTTTCCCTTTTATTTGAATTATTTTTATGGAATATATCCCCACAGGTGGAATTTTATGAATTGGACAGTTTTTACTGAGTTTGCAGTATGTCAGGGAAAGGCATGGATTTTAGACATGGAAGTAACATTACTACTTTACCTTTATAACTTTTAAAAAGGGATCTATAACTTTTCTCTATCGTAATAATTATGTATGGGGCCAAGTGGGTACTTGAAGCGGCAGGGTACTTGAAGCGGTATGGGGGGTAGGGGGTGGGTACCTCTCCCTAAGTACGTGATTATTTATTTATTTATTTATCCTCACCAAGGACATTTTTTTTTCCATTGCTCTTAGAGAGAGAGAGAGAGGACGAGAAAGAAAGAACATTGATGCATGAGAGGAGAATTGATTGGTTGCCTCCCGTATGCACCTAGATCAGGGATTGAACCCACAACCTAGGTATGTACCCTGACCAGAATCGAACCTTCAACACTTCAGCTGTGGGAGACACTCCAACCAGGGCAAGTGCATGATTTTCTAACAACTTTGCTCTACATCTGAAACTGATACAGAATAATACTGAATGTGAACTGTAATTAAAAAAATAAAAATATTAAAACTTTTCTCTAATTTTGTTAATTTTGTAGATTCAAAATTTTTTCTCGGCTGTTTTAGTTGGCATTTTTTTTGGTACTTGTTATATGTTAATAAATCTTCTCCTAAATATCAGATATATTAAAGGAGTGTCTACAACTTATTACCTTTATTTCCTTTATTCCTTATCCCTTTTCAGCATGGATTCAGGCTCTGCCTTTGAGACCCTTCAAATGTGACTTGTTATATCAGTCAAGATGCCTCCTTGCAAAGAGTAGAATCTGCTTTAGCTAGTTTAAGCAGAAAAAAAAAATGGGATGTTGAGAAGGTCATGTAATCTCTGGGAGGCTTGGGGGCTAAGCAGTCAAGAAGTGGTAGACAAATTATACCACAGACCTGCACCAGCAAAGACCCCACTATCATTGGCCTGAGCATAGGCTTCACAAGAGTTGCCATGGAGATCAGTTACTTACACCAGACTGCCCCTCACTACCGACTGTGACAGTTGCACAACCAGACACTGCCTTCTCCCAAGAAAAAATGTATTTCACAGAGCACCTGCCTCCTTCTCCTGGCTTGTCCTGTTTTGAAGCCTGAAAGTGGTGGAAGGGAGGCTGTGGGAAACTGGGAAAATGAATGCCTAGACTCTAGAAAAGTGTGAATCATAATATGTTTAAAAGATATTGGGAAGCTCCCCAAATGACTATTGTTTACCATACCACTGGTCTCAAATTGCACATTCAAACACCTCTGCTCAGTCCTCAAAATCTCTGCAGCACAACAAAAAGATTAATTAAAAATGGGCAAAAGAATAGAAGACATTTTATGAAACAAGACATATGAATGGCTAAAAAGTATATGAAACGGTGCTCAACATCATTTGCCATTAGGCGAATGCAAATTAAAATTATGAGATGCCACTTATATGTACATATATAGAATGACTATAATGAAAAACACAGAAAATACCAAGTATCGGTAGGAATGTGGGGAAACTGGAATCCTTATACATTGCTGATGGGAATGACATATGGTGTAGCTACTTTGGAAAACAGTTTGATGGTTTCATGTGTCCACACACAGATGGCAGCATTATTCTCCATAGCTGTAAACTGGAAAAAGCTAAAACTTTCATCAACTGATGAACAGATAAATAAAATCCAATGTATACAATAGAATACTGTTCATCAATAAAAGGGCATGAAGTATTGACAACTATTGCAACACGGATGTATCTCAAAAACATTACGCTGAGTGAATGAAGCCAGGCACAGAAGATACAGTGTTTGTGTCATTTATAGTTCCTTTTATGTGAAAGGTCCAGAAAAGCAAAACTATAGAGACAGAAAGTAGATTGGTGTTTGCCTGGGGCTTGGGATGGGAACAGAGGGTGACTGCAAATGGGTAAAGCAGACCTTTTTTGAGAATAATAGAAATGTTCCAATATTGGATTGTGATATTTGCACAACTTTGAACATTTACAAAAAAATTATTGAATTCTATGCTTAAAACAGATTAATTTTGTCATATATAAATTATATCTCAGTAAAGCTGTTAAAATGAAATCTCTGCAGAATTAAACAATATAGGGTTGGGCAAAAAGTAGGTTTACAATTGTTTGTATGCAAAATAATACAACAATGAATAAATAATAATACAAGAATAAACACTGTGTATCATGTACTCATAACTGTAAACTTATTTTTGCCCCAACCTGTATGTAGTAATCATAAAGATTCTCTTGTTGGCCAAAATCTAGCCATAGTCCTCTGATCCCTATTCTCAACTTGTCTTCCACCTTGTCCTGTAAAGGCTTGAACAAACACTTGAACAAACACTAACGCAGTTTCTAACAGCTCAAGGTTGCATCCCTAGGATGACTCTAGCCTCTCTTAAAGCACCTGCCTGAGAAAACTGAAGGTTGATTAAAAAAATGTACTGTTTGTTTCACCCAGCATTTAAAGATAGGATCTCTGTCTCCCAGTCTCTGTAGGAGGATAGGAGCCTCACTCTGATAAGCACTAGTTAGCAAACACAGATAGGTTTTGCCTGGACCAACACCCTCCCTTCCAGCTCTTTGTAATTTTTCATATCTCTGACTCCCTTGAGTTCTCCCCCACAAGCACCTCACTATTCCTTCATTCTCCCTTTAAATACGTCTATACAAATAGTGTCGAGTTCAGTTCACACTAGGCTATTTTCTCTATTACAACAGTATATTTCTGATTGAAATCTGTCCTTACCTTTGAGTAGCATCCAACTTTGTTTATCTTTGACAGCAACCAATTCTTAAAACAATCTCATTCATTAAATCATTCATTTATTAAATTAGTCCACACATTTTGGGGGGCACCTTTGCTAGGTATTGTACTATGTGTTAGGGATAAAGATAGAGAAAACGTGTCTTTTGCTGCGGAGGAGCTCTGAGTCTAAAGAAAAGATAGATGTGCAATTAGTCTTCAATAAGACAAGATTTATGATGGAAGAGTATACAGGTAGTTTGCTTATTTTCCTGTTTTCCTTTTCTGACCATTCCTTTTCTGTCAGTTCTTCCTACTCTTTCTAAGCAGCTGTTCTACATTAGCTGACCTTTGTACCCTTCTCGTTACACAGTCTCCTGGCAACCAGCAATCAAAGTCTTTACAGCTTACTATTAAATACCTGTACAGGTTCAATATTTTCATTTCTTGGTTTGTGTTACTTATTCTCTGTGTACCGAATACCATTTCCTCCATCTTTGTATGCCCAGTCCTATCTATACTTTGAGATACATCTCTTCCATGTGCTAGTTCCCCTGTGGTGCCTATCTGTATTCTTCCACAGCTTCTGCTGAATTCCTCTAGTACTTGAGAGGCAATATAACGATATGGCTAACTGCTTGAGGTCTAGCGAAAGATACAGCTGGGTTCGAATTTGGGCTCTGCCTTGTTTTCTTTATCAAAAAATGGGGATTAAAATAGTTATATGTTTATGGATTGAAATCTCTATCTCTAGCTTGGATTGGTCTCTCAGGGTCCTATTTTATATCATCTACTGTCTAATTGAAACCAGAAAAGCCAGCGTTCGTGCTGCCTGTCACCTACCAGACCCAATAAGCAGAAACAGGGATTGAATCTTTATGGGTGCTGTATTCAGATGGTTGGAGATCTGAGAAGACAGTGGCGGGTTTGTACCCTAAAAGACTGTCTTAAGTTCCATTTTATTTTTAAGTATATTTTATTGATTATGCTATTATAGTAGTATTACCCCATTTTTCCTCCCCTTTATCCCCCTCTGCCCTGCACCTAGCCTCCCTCCAGCATTCACCCCCTTAGTTCATGTCTATGAGTCATACATATAAGTTCTTTGGCTTATCCATTTCCTATACTATTCTTAACACCCTTCTGTCTATTTTGTACCTACCAATTATGCTTCTTATTCCCTGTACCTGTTCCCCTATTCTCCCCCTACCCCTGCCCTGCTGATAACCCTCCATGTGACCTCCATTTCTGTGAATCTGTTCCTGTTCTAGTTGTTTGCTTAGATTTTTTTTTTTTAGGTTCAGTTCTTGATAGTTGTGAATTTGTTGTCATTTTAGTGTTCATAGTTTTGATCTTCTTTTTCTTAGATAAGTCCCTTTAACATTTCATATAATAAGGGCTTGGTGATGGTGAATTCCTTTAACTTGACTTTATCTGAGAAGCACTTTATCTGCCCTTCCATTCTAAATGATAGCTTTTCTGGATAGAATAATCTTGGTTGTAAGTCCTTGCCTTTCATGACTTTGAATACTTTTTTCCAGTCCCTTTTGGCCTGTAAGTTTTCTTGTAAGAAATCAGCTGATAGTCTTATGGGAACTGCTTTGTAGGTAACGCTCTCCTTTTCTCTTGCTGCTTTTAAAATTCTCTCCTTGTCTTTAATCTTGAGTAATGTAATTATGATGTGTCTTGGTGTGTTCCTCCTTGGATCCAACTTGTTTGGGACTCTCTATGCTTGCTTCCTGGACTTGCAAGTCCATTTCCCTCACCAGATTGGGGAAGTTTTCCTTCATTATTTTTTCAAATAAGTTTTCAATTTCTTGCTCTTCCTCTTCTCTTTCTGGCACTTCTGTGATTTGGGTGTTAGAATGTTTAAAGTTGTTGCAGAGGTTCCTAAGCCTCTCCTCATTTTTTTCTTTTTAATTCTTATTTCTTCATTCTGTTCTGGTTGAATGCTTATTTCTTTCTTCTGTTCCAAATCGTTGATTTGAGTCCACGTTTCCTTCCCTTTACTGTTAGTTCCCTGTATATTTTTCTTTATTTCACTTAGTATAACCTTTACTTCTTCCTTTATGTTATGTCCATGCTCAATCATTTCTGTGAGCATCCTGAATACCATTGTTTTCAACTCTGCATCTGATAGGTTGGCTATCCCCTCATCACTTAGCTGTTTTGATCTGTTCTTTTGTTTGGACCATATTTCTTTGTCTTGGTGCACCTGTTATGTTGCAAAGGGCAGAGCCTTAGGTATTTGCCAGGGCAGGGCAACCCACTTCACTGAGTTGTGGGGAGGGATCAGAGAGGGAACAATGCCACTTGCTTGGCTCTTGCCCCACTTTCAGTCACTTCCCTTGCTACCCACAAATGAATTGCACCCTTCTGTTGCTGATTCCCAGATGGGTGTGTTTGTGTATATTCTAGGACCCTGTGGGCCCCTCCAATGAATTCTTTTGTGAGCCTGGGAGTTTCTCCCACTGCTGCAACACCCACTGGTTTTTACACACAGAGGGTTTGAGGCTTTATTTCCCTGCACTGGAACTCTGGATTGCACCGTATTTCTCACTGGTTTATCTGCACATAAATGTGGGACCACCTGGTCTGCCAGTCACCACCTCACCAACCCGGTCTGCGAGCCGTGAGTCCTCTCCACCCCAGCTGCCCATCTTGTCCTCTGCTACCAGTCTGGATGAATGTTTCTTCTTTAACTCTTTGGTTGCAGGACTTCCATACAGTTAGATTTTCTGGTAGTTCTGGTTGTTTTTTGTTTTGAATTGGTTTTTATCCTTTTTTTGGTTGTATAAGGAAAGGAAGCACATCTACCTCCACCTCTATCTTGGCTGGAAGCCCTAAATTCCATTTTAAACTGATCCTCTGAACTATTGAGCAGGCGTAGGTAAGGGGACTGGAATTCAGGGAAAAAGTTAATCAGATAAAAAGCTGCAGCACTCTTTCATCTGGGTCTTGGGTGGTGGTCTTTATCTGTGTCCTGGGTTGTGGGCATCTCCCCCTGGAGCTCAATGGCTCAGATACCAGCTTGATTGCTTGCAGTCCTCCTGAGGCACAAAGGTAGAACTGCTTATGGTCTCCTGGAGTCAAGGTATGTCATATCTTTAGTTGCTGAAACAATAGCTTTTTACATATATTGATTACTAAGCTTATTACTTATTACCTGAAACTAAAATTGTTCCAACATTTGAGTTCCCCATCATAATAAGTATATATCTGTAAGGATATCCCACACAATTTCAAAATTTATGTATCCAAATGGAAACAATTTTTTCTCCCCAAACCTATGCCTCCTAGATTTTTTTTTTTTTTTAGATTTTATTTATTTATTTTTAGAGGGAGGGGAAGGGAAGGAGAAAGAGAAGGAGAGAAACATCATTGTGTGGTTGCTTCTCACACATCCCCTACTGGGGACCTGGCCCACAACCCAGGTTTGTTCCTTGACTGGGAATCAAATTGGTGACCTTTTGGTTCGCAGGCCAGCACTCAATTCACTGAGCCACACCAGCCAGTGATGCCTCCTAGATTTCTTATCTATTCGTTAACTGTAGCATCATCCTCATAGCCAAACTGACTTTAAAATTCTCTCCCTCTTTCCCTGTCACCCAATCTTTTGCTACAAAGAAAGGATGTCCTCTACTGTATTCAGAGTCATTGTATGCCAAGCTCTATCATTCTTAGCTCCTTAACATTGTGGGAAGTGTTAAAATGTTTGTCCCTCTCCTCCCTTGGTTCCATAATTATTGTTCTAGTTTAGTTCCTCCTTATTATCTCTTACATATATTTTCTATCACATTATAAACTACTTAAGGATAGGAACTGTGCTTTGTTTACCTTTTCATCCTCTCACTATGCCTGATCTAAAAATAGTTAATAAAATTTGTTGAATTGAGTTACTCTATTAAATTTCTCTGTGGATGGATTTGGAGATATTTCTTAAAAGATAAGGAACTTGAAAGAAACGTAAACTTTTAATGGCTTTAGAGCATGGCTTAAAGATAGTTATAAACTTGGTAGAGGGTCCTCCAGCAATAGGATTTTTACCCTAGCCCCCTCTTCCTGCCCGAGGGCTCCCAAGAAGACAAGAGTACAAACTCTGGGTATTTTGGATGTATCCTTTTGAGATTCATTATCTACTTGTTTTGATCCCTCTTTCCTCATTTTCTGGATCTTAGCCCTAAGTTTCTGGCCAAGTCTCAGCTAAATCTAAGTGTGAATTCCATTCAAATGCTGAAGAACTTTCAAGCACTGGACTTTGTATCCCTGTTTGAATTGATTCTGAAGATACACTTACCATGCTGATAAGTATAACTGGTCCTGGTTAAGTACCTAGAGGGCAGAGGACCTTATTGTCTTCTTTTTAGCATTTAAAATATTTTTTAATGAGAACACTTTCTCACTGTCTTTAAATAAATATGATTTGTACTTTTTGAAATCAGAAACTGCTCTGGCATTAGGACTTAATTGCTTCCTGGTCCATGAGGCTTAGATGTCACTGCACTACTAACTCTCCAGTGCTCTTGAGGTATTGTGAGCCATGTGCCCTCTCTGCTGAAGTCCTTGTGGCAACCTCAGGTGCTTGATTTTTATCAAATGTTTAACCACTTTCAGTTTTTGCATTCACTGAAGGGATGTTCTTGTAAACTTGGGAGTGTGAGCTTTTTCTAATACAAACATCTTTATTATATCTTTTCCTCAATATGGATGTCTTTTTGTATGTTTTATTCTGGTAACAATATGCAGCTTATCAGGGTGCTGTGGATGGATCCCCACCATATTTTTCATGATTTGCAGGTGAACTGCTGAAACACTTTATCTGTGATTCTTGATCTGGTAAATTTGTGACAGATCCAATCTGTGCAAATGAGAGACTCCACACCCTTTGTCACTGTAGGCTGTCTGGGGACCTCTGAACTATTGAGCACAAAATCCCAGCCATTAGTGTGGTGCGTGTTCTCCGGAGAGGCAGTGATTACTAAATGTTGTTCAGCCTGAACTTACCCTCTGACAGAAAGCTGAACCTTCCCTTTTAACTTGCAGCTGGTAAACTGGAATGCCTGAGAGCCTACATCATATCTTTAGACACTGACTCTTGCTCTGCTCAGTCAATCTTCACCTCCCAGCCACATTGCCTTCCCTCATGTATACAACCTAAGTAATAACAGCTGTGCAGGGGCAGGGTATTGGTGCTCCAATGTGGTCTGTAGCTGTCCACTGGATGAGCAGATCCTGGGGTTTCCCGGATTGTGCAAGCCAAGATCAGCCCCTGCCTGTGTTTTGCCCTCGGCCACCCTGCCTGAGCTATAAGGCAATCTGAGATGGCTGTTACTTGTGCTGGGCTTGGCGAATCCCTGGTGGAGCCAAGCTGTGAATCTAGGTTGGCTGCTGCTAGTGCTGTGTCTGGAGCCACTTAGCAACAGGTATGGGGAGAGGGCTGGGGGGTTACTGAGGCCAGCTGTTGCTGTTTGAAAGGATTTAGGAAGTTGTGAAGCCTGAGCCGAGACTAGCCACTCATATGGAAAAGCCACTGTTAACAGCTGTAAATTGGGTGGGACAGAGCCTCAGAGGATCTCAAGGGTGGGGCAAATGTGTTAGCCAGGTTGAGGAGTCTCAGATATGGCACCTGCCTGCAGGCTCTGTGGCTCTGTGCAGGGTGGGGGGTGGGGTGGGGTGGTGGAGTGTTCAGAAAAGGGACAATAGCCTCTGCCCGCCTTTCTGTCTGGGAGAAAGCTGTCCTTCAGCTCCTGCCTTGATGCCAGATGCTTCAGTTCCTCCCTGATACCACTGGTGCCTTTCAAGCTGCTACCCCAGTGCTGGAGCTCAGAGGGAGTGAGGGTGAGGAAGTCTATGTGTGTGGATTCTTTAAGAAGAACTGCTTGGGACTCCAGGAGTTTCTTCCACTGACTCAATCCCCACTGGTTTTGTAGCCAGAAGTTTTGAGGACTTATCTTCCTGGCACTGGAACCCTGGGCTGAGGTGGCCTGGTGTGGGGTTAGCACTCCTCACTCCCAAGATATCCTTGCTGAATTTTTATCCACCTTACGTGGCTGTGGGACCAGTCCATTCTGTGTCTTCACCCCTCCTACCAGTCTAGTGGATGTGGTTTCTTTAATTCTGTAGTTGTCAGACTTCCATTCAAATCAGTTTCTGACAGTTCTGAGTGATGATTGTTCTGTAATTCAGTTGTAATTTTGATGTGGTTGTGTGAGGAGGCAAGCTGTGTTTACCTATGTCTGGCCATTATCCTTAGGGTTAGGCATTTCTGTTGACTAGGCTATCTGAGCACCCTACTTAAAGTCTTCCTCAATGTATTGCTCCAAGTTTGGATAAACACTGGAAAGACCAAGTCTTCTGCTTTTCTTCTTAAGGCTCCTAGTGTCACTTTCTCACAGTACCTATTCCATTGAGAGGTATCATATTGTGGCTAGGTTTGTTTTTAGAAGGCAAGGATCCTGTTAGATTGGCAGACCCTTCCTGTCAATCCTATGGTGCCCAGAGCTTGCACAGCCTGAAATCTTAGCTGGGCTAACAAGGCATTAAAAAGCACATAGTCCAAAACCTGGCATCACATTAGAATTATCTGGGGAGCTTTTTAAAAAATAGAATGCCTTGACTCTATCCCAAACCAGTCAAATCAGAATTTGGGGTGACAAGGAGTTGGACCTGTACATCATACCACATGCCTTCTTGTTTTCTGGTCTTTTCCCCTTCCATCACATGTGCATACATCTTCTTGCCAGAAGTCCCCAGTGTAAAAAACCTTGTTCCCTTCATCCTTCAATCAGTAGGTATTTTTGGACTGATTACAATATACTTGGCAGTATTCAGATATTGGAGACACAATGGCGAGCATGAAGAAAGGTCTAGATAACAACTGAGGTCTCCAGACTTTTTTGGGGGGGCGGCGTCGTTGCTAATTAAAAACGTCCCTGCTGTGTGGTACCGATCTTTCGATAAGTACTCCATCAGCCAAGGGATAGACAAACCCTTTAATGAAGTTCAATGGAAATTCGTCAATGAAAAGAATCTGTTTTGGGGAGGAAGCCCGCCCACGCAGGAGAAAACGGCTTCAATTCCCAATTCACACAGGTGAGGGAAAGCCCCGCCCCTCTCTGGGGTATGCCTCTTAGTGGGCGGAGCTTCCTTCATTCTTGCCCGTAGGGAAAGGGAGGAGACTCCTCCTCGTACGTATCTGGGGGGCGGGGTCTGTGGACTGGGCGTGAGTTGATTGGCTGGGAGGCTAAGCGCCACGGGTTGGCTCGGTCCAGGCGCTTGCACGGATCCCGGGTGGAGTGGAGGGAGGGAGTCCCCGTTGCTCCTGCCTCCCAGCGATGGCGCCGTGGTGCCGCGCCCAGTCCCCCGCCTGCCGGCTGGTACTCACAGTTATCGGGAACCCCCTCAGACGGTGAGAATTGGAGCGGGTCGGAGGGAGTGGCAGAACACTGCCTGCGACGGGGACCATGAAGAGCGGCCAGACCCTTGGGGCTGATAGAAGGAGCAGCCCCGGCACCTGCTGAAAGGGAAGAGAGTGCAGCGACCCGGCGGAGGCGCGGCGGAGTCACGCCGTCACCTCGAACATGTCGCTGCTCTGTGTGCGTGGTGAGTGCGCGGCCTTGGGGGTAGGGTAGGTTGGGGTAGGATGGGGCGGGGGTCGCTGAGAGGTCCCCACACGCTTCCAGTGGAGGTCGGGTTACCACCCTTTCCAAACTTCACTTCCCGTCTGTCCTTGGGGGAAATTATGTTAACTTATTTGTAAACATTTAAAGAGTTATTCCCACTCTTGTTTTTCCTCACGCTCCCATGAAGGGACTGTTATCTCTCCATTCCGGTGGCCATGTGACTATTGTTGGCTGGCAGGCCCAGATCCTATTAAACAGTGATGGGCGCTCTTCTCTAGTGAGGGGGTACCGAGCAAGGAGATTGAGGATATTTGGGGTCTGTCAGTAGTGGGCAGTCTCTCCCATTCTTTTTCCTCCCAGCACCCTTAAAACTACAGTCGGCTTAGTAGCAGGATCTTTTTTCTTTTTAAATCACTCTTTGAACGCGTAGCGGGACAGCTGTCACATCCCTTTGCAGTGTATTTCTTGGCTTGCACCCCACTGTTGCTTGTCTCTGGTCCCCTGCTCCTTCCCCATAGTCTTCTAGGCTAAGCTGATTCTCATATTCGACTTGCAAAGGTGTGTTGGCTTCTCTCCTTCCAGAGCAGAGCCTAAGAAGTGTGATTGATTGATTTACTTAGCTTCTGTCACAGTAATTAAAGGTGAAGGGCCATTATTGCTTTTTCACTGAGGACACTTGATCCATCTAAGAGGATATTTTAAGACAAGGGCTTTGGGGTTTAAGATGAGGCAAGGTGCATGGACTAAGCTCCAAGAGGGCAGAGACTGTTTCTTACAGGTTTTTGTATTCCTCGTGCCTGACATAGTAGAAGATCAATGCTGGTTTTGAATGAATGCAAGGACTGTGATTTTAAGAGATTATCTGATTAGAAAAAGCAAGATTTAGATTACCTGTTGAATTTGATCTTGGGAAATTCCAAGTTACAGCCTGTCATACCTGTGTTGAATAAGATGGAAAAAGGTGGCTTGTGAGTGTGAGAGAGAATTGTTCTATAAGAGTCTTTTCCTGGCTGAACCATTTTTACTGGTGAGTTAGAGTTCATGTTTCTTCTGGCCCTGTGGATTACAAGCATTGTTTGTGATCTCTCTAAGTATTTTCCCCCAGCTGCTGACAACAGAACTGCTTTCTCTGTTCTCTTCCACTGTTTTGTTAAATCTGCATTAACCCAAAATGGATTTGGCTATTTCTGGGGATTATGAGACACACAGATTTTTTTTCTTTCATGGTTGTTTTTTCATTAATGAGAATTTGCTTTGCTTTTAGGAAGGCATGTCTGTCAGCAGCTGGGAGTCTATTTATTCCTTCAGATCCCTGAGGTTGAGTAGCAGGATTTGGGAGAGGTTGGGTTTTGCAATGACTCTTGGACATTTTTTTTACTCAAATATTTCATTTTTTAACCTAATCCAAGACGCATGACAAATCTTAACTTGTTTCAAAAGGGATTATCTCCTTAGCCACACAAAACTATGGAACACATCCTGTGTCACACATATATGCTCATTTTCTGTTTTGCTAAGAAAGAAGTGTTTAATCATGTAACACTTCCTTTCCCACAGAGGAATGTCACAACTGCCACCACAAGAACAGCGGCAGACCAGTAGCTGTGGGAGTCTTGGACAGCTTAAATCTCTACTGCCACACCATATTACGGAGCTAGACCTTATGAAAAAGTCTTTAGGCAGGAGCACTATTAAATCACTTCAAAGAAGGTGCTGTTGTTTTATTTGTTGTATATTTGGCAGCATTCATGTCTAGAAATTCTGCTGTTTAGCTAACATCTTAACCTTTCAATGTTCATTAGTCAAATTTCTCTTATTTTGAACCTGGGGGATTGAAGACCAGCAGGTCATTGTCTTTTGAATTGAGATCATGAAGATTATTAATTACTGAAATAGGCAGCTACCTTATATAGAAGTATTCATATTAAATGGCAAATTATTAATCCAGGGAAAACCTACAGAAATGGATCAAAATAACTTTCTAAAATGAATTCCTTGCATTATATTTTAGCAGTTAGGAATGTTATTCATGTTCTGAAAGAAGCCTGTGTAATGATATTGTAGAACAACTCAATTGCTGTTCATCTTGGGTTAGAATTGAATTATAAACCTTTTTTTGTAGTCAAAATTCAAGCAGTCTTTGATTTGATGTAGAATTTGGCAAACTGATATTGATTTTAATCATCCTGACAATCTCGATTAAGAAGTCAATTTCTTGATCTAACCCTTCAATCATTCAGGTTAAGTACTCTTAATATTAATATAAGTAGTCTGATTCCAGCCCTCCTTTTCGGTTCTATATTCTTGCCTATCTTTATACAGGTATTTTGCTGCAGTATTAATTTGTATTCCTGAAATAGTTTTCTTTCTGTATTTTCAGCTTATCAAAAATATATTCTTCCTTTCCAAGTTTATAATCTACATTGTTTGTTGAAAATTTCCTCAATTCCTCAGTCATCTTACCTTTCTACACTCTTTAAACTCTTAAAAACATGAATTACTTATGGTCTGAACTGTGCCACTAAACTGTCAATGGATTGTAAACTGCCTGGTGCCTAGTATTGTACTGTTATTCTCATGGTGGCCCACACAAAGGCGATAATAGTACTGGTCCAATAAGATCTGGAATTTTGTGATCAGTGGGGGTATGTGATTCCAAGAGGCACATTTAGAAACTAGAATTTCTTCAGAGGAGAATGGTTAGAACAATGGAGGGTGTAGAAGTCATTTGAAGAATTGAGAGGTTTAGTTTTGAAAAAATTTAAGAGGGAGAGGATCATAATAGTAGATGAAAATAGTTAAAAAAAACTGTTGTTCAAGAGGACAGAGTGGGGACAAGTTGACCAATCATTGAAAATTGTAGGAACTTAGATATTAGCTTAATGTAAGGAAGAACTTTATCAATTAGGGTTGTTCTTAATAAATAGAATGGACTGCTTATGAGGATTATTTTTATTTTTTATTTTTAAGATTATATTTTATTAATTATGCTATTACAGTTGTCCTAATTTTTCCCCCTTTGATTCCACTCTACCCAGCACCACCCACTCTTCAGGCAATAACCCCACCATTGTTCATGTTGATGTGTCATGAGTATAAGTTCTTTGGCTACTCCATTTCCTATACGGTACTTTACATCCCCATGGCTATTCTGTAACTACCTATTTGTACTTCTTAATCCCCTTACCTCTTCACCCATTCCCCCACAGTCCCCTCCAATCTGGCATCCATGCAAAATGCTCTCTGTATCCATGATTCTTCCTCTGTTCTTCTTGTTTGCTTAGTTTGTTTTTTAGACTCAATTTTTGCCATTTTATTGCTCATAGTATTGATCTTCTTTTTCTTAAATAAGTTCCTTTGACATTTCATATAATAATGGTTTGGTGATGATGAACTCCTTTAGATTTTTCTTGTCTGCAAATCTCTTTCTCTCCCCTTTGATTCTACCTGATAGCTTTGCTGGGTAGAGCAGTCTTGGTTGTAGGTCCCTCCTTTTCATGACTTTGAGTATTTCTTGCCAATCCCACTAGTATGCAAAGTTTCTCTTGAGAAATCAGCTGACAGTCTTATGGGAACTCCCCTGTAGGTAACTAACTTCTTTTCTCTTGCTGCTTTTAAGGTTCTCTCTTTAACTTTTGGCATTTTAATTATGATGTGTCTTGGAGTGGGCCTCTTTGCATCCATTTTGTTTGGGACTCTCTGTGCTTCCTGCACTTGCATATCTATTTCCTTCACTAAATTAGAGAAGTTTTCTTTCATTATTTTTTCCAATACACTTCCAATTTCTTGCTCTTTCTCTTCCCCTTCTAGCACCCCTATGATGAAAATGTTGGAACTCTTGAAGTTGTCCCAGACGCTGCTTATACTATGCTTGTTTTTTGGATTTTTTTTTTCTTGTTCTGATTGGTTGTTTTTTGCTTCCTTATGTTCATATCATTGATTTGATTCTTGACTTCATCCACTCTACTGTTGTTTCCCTGTAAATTGTTCTTTATTTACATCAGTGTTCCCTTCATTTCTGACTGGGTCTTTTTTATGCTGCGGAGGTTCTCACTAAGTTCCTTGAACATCCTTATAACCAGTGTTTTGAACTCTGCATCTGATAGATTGCTTATCTCCATTTTCTTTAGCTCTTTGTCTGGAGTTTTGATTTGTTCTTTCATTTGGACTGTTTCTTTGTCTCCTTGTTTTGGCAGCCTCCCTGTGTTTGTTTCTATGTATTAGGTAGAGCTGCTTTGAATCCATGTCTTAGTAGTGTGGTCTAATATAGTAGGTGTCCTGTAGGGTCCAGTGACACAGCCTCCCCTATCACTCAAGCTGGGTATGCAGTGTGTGCCCTTCATGTGGGCTGAGTACACCCTTCTTTTGTAGTGGGGCCTTGGTTGCTGTTGGCAAATCAATGGGAGGGATTTACCCAGGCCAGTTAGTTGCAAGAATTGGCTGTGACCACTGGCCACCAACCCACCCTCCATGGAGGATCAGCTGTGCTGGGGCAGGGTGGTGGTGCTACAATGTGTTCTGCAGCTGTCCATTGGGTACACTGGCCTTGGGATTGCCAGGTGGTGCAGGCCAAGGTCAGCCCCACCTGTGTTTTGCCCAGGGCCACCCTGCCTGAGCTATAAAGCAATCTGAGATGACTGTTACCTGTGCTTGGTTTGGAGATTCCCAGGTGAAGCCAAGCTGTGAATCTAGGCTGACTGCTGCTGGTGTTGGGCCTGGGAGTCACTGAGGTCAGCTGTTGCTTATTTGATAGGATTTAGGAAGTTGTGAAGCAGGAGCCAAGACCAGCCATTCATAAGGAACAGCAGTTTGGGTGGGCCTGTAAGTTGAGTGGGGCAGAGTCTCTGGGGATCTGCAAGGCTGGTCAAAAAGTGTTAGGTTGATGGAGTCTCAGATATGGCACCAGCTTCCCCCCTCTGTGGAGGAGAGTTCAGAAAAGGGACAATGGCTTCTGCTTCCTTGATGCCAGACACTTCAGTTTCTCCCTCTGTATCACTGGGGTCTTTCAAGCTGCTACATGTGCTGGAGCTCAGAGTGAGTGAGTCTGAGTAGGTGAGTCTGTGTGTGGATTCTTTAAGAGGAGCTGCTTGGGACTCCAGAAGTTTCTTCTACTGATTCAATCCCCACTGATTTTTGAAGCCAGAAGTTTTGGGGACTTATCTTCCTGGCACTGAAAACCTGCCTGAGGGTCACTGGTGTAGGGCTGGGACTCCTTGCTCCTGAGATATCCCTCCTGAATTTTTGTCCACCGCAAGTGGGTGAGGGACCAGCCTGTTCTGTGTCTGTGACCCTCCTACCAGTCTGAATGGATGTGGTTTCTTTAGTTCTGTAGTTGTCAGACTTCCATTCAACTCAATTTCTGGCAGTTCTGAGTGACGGTTGTTCTATATTTTAGTGGTAATTTTGATGTGGTTGGGCGAAGACACAAGCCATGTCTGCCTATGCTACCATATTGACTGAAAGTGCAAGGATTTTTTGACACAGATACTTTAAGCAGAATTTGAATGACTGGCGAGAGTGTTCTAAAAGGGATGTCCATGTTGAATGTTGAGGTTAGACTTGAGAAATTTTTTAAAAACCACCCTTTTGCCCTGGCCAGTATGGCTCAGTGGCTTGAGCACTGGCCTGTGAACCACAGGGTCGCTGGTTCAATTCCCAGTCAGGGCACATGCCTGGGTTGTGGGCCAGGTCTCCAGTAGGGTGCATGTGAGAGACAACCACACATTAAAGTTTCTTTTTTTTTCCTCCAGCAAAATGGGTTTATTCAGAAACAACAAAGAATTGCAGTTCGGGATAAAACAGAAGAATGCTTTTTTTTTCTTTTAATTATTATCTTTTAAAAATTTTTATTGTTATTTAATTACAGTTGTCTGCATTTTCTCCCCATACCTCCACTCCACCCCAGCCAAACCCATCTCCCTCCCCCACTTCCACCCTCCCCCTTGATTTTGTCCATGTGTCCTTTATAGTAGCTCCTGTAAACCCCTCTCCCCCCTATCCCCTGTTTCTCCCTTCCTTCCTCTCTGTCTAAAATTAAATATATAAAAAATTTTTAAAAATCCACCCTTTTATAGATATTACTTAATCTTTCTGCAAATGTTTGGCACAGCTTTCCTCAGAATACTGATTTCTTTTTGCTTCCATAGGCGCCAGTTCGACATGAGCAACTCCAGTAAACTAAACTAAATCAAGAATTTTCTTTAACTTCACTCTCTTGGTGTTCCTGACTAGTTTCTACAAACAAAAGCATTTTAAGAATTGAATCTTTCCATATATTTTTGTAATTGCCACAGTGTTTATAATTGAACTACGTATTTTCCTCCTCTAATTTGAACCAGAAGTGATCACATTTGACTTAAAAATAAAAAACAAATAATAGCTTTGGGGATTTGAAAAGCAATATATGCTAATATATTGTTAATCATAGAAAATTAAGAAAATGGGGAAGAGTACAAGAAGGAAAATAAAGGGAAAATAAAAGTTACCTTTGCCCTAACACTGCCTCAACACCATTGTTAACTCTTTTGTTCATTACTTTCATTGTTTTGTCCTTATCATAATGGAATATGCACAATAAGAAACTTAAACACTTTAGGATGTGAAATAAGAGGAAAAAACTTCTCTTGTCCCCAATCCCTATTTTCACTCTCTAGAGGTAACTACTGTTTACTGTTTCTTGTATATTCTAGAAATTTTCACTACATATGCACATATAGATACTACAATTGGATGTATATAATATAAAACTTTAAAAAAAAACTTGTCATATTTGCCTATCAGCTTATGTGAGTCTATATTATTCTTTTTAATGGCTGTGGAGTATTCCTTTAGAGTATATATAATTTAATTGTTTTCATATTGATGAACATTCAGAATTTTTTTCATTTTCTATTATAAACAATAGTATAGTGGACTTCTGGCCAAGATGGAGGCATAGCTAGATACACTTTGCTTCCTTGCACAACCAAAGGAAGGACAACAACACATTTTAAAATAAAAAAACAATCAGAACTGCCAGAAAATTGAACTGTATGGAAGTCCGACAACCATGGAGTTAAAGAAGACACATTCATCCAGACCGGTAGGAGGGGTGGAGATGGGCAGCTGGGATGGAGAGGACACCCAGCAAGGCAGTGGCTAGAGGACCAGGTGGTTCCACATTTGGGTGTGGATAAACCAGACTGAGACAGACTATGCAACCCAGGGTTCCAGTGCAGGGAAATATAGCCTTGACACCTGTGACTGAAAAAAGTCTGGGGGTTGAGGCGGCAGTGGGAGAAACTCTCGGCCTCACAGGAGAGTTTGTTGGAGAGACCCACAGGGTCCTAGAATGTACACAAACCCACCCACCCAGGAATCAGCACCACAAGGGCCCAATTTGCTTGAGGGTAGCTGGGGAAGTGACTGAAAGCCAGCTGAGAGCTGAGCAAGCGGATTTGTTCCATCTTGGACCCCTCCCCCACATACAACACCACAGCACAGCAATGTGGATTGCCCCACCCTGGTGAATACCTAAGGCTCCACCCCTTAAAACCTAACAGGCCTGCCAAGGCAAAAATATATGACCCAAATGAAAGAACACATAAAAACTAAGCAATGGAGAGATAGCCAACCTATCAGATGCACAGTTCAAAACAGTGGTAATCAGGATGCTCACAGAATTGGTTGAGTATGGTCACAAAATAAAGAGAAAAAGAGGGCTATACAAAGTGAAATAAAGAAAAATATACCGGGAACCAGTAGTCACAGGACAGAAACCAGGACTCAAATCAATGGTTTGGAGCAGAAGGAAGAAATAAACATTTAAGAAGAACAGAATGAAGAAATAAGAATTCAAAATAAATGAGGAGTGGCTTAGGAACTTCCAGGACAACTTTAAACGTTCCAAATCTAAAACATTGTGGTGCCAGAAGGAGAAGAGGAAGAGCAAGAAATTGAAAACTTATTTGAACAAATAATGAAGGAGAACTTCCCCAATCTGGCCAAGGAAATAGACTTCCAGGAAGTCCAGGAAGCTCAGAGAGTCCCAAAGATATTGGACCCAAGGAAGCCCACGCCAAGGCACATCATAATTACATGACCGAAGATTAAAGATAAGGAGAGAATCTTACAAGCAGCCAGAGAAAAAATGACAATTAACTACAAAGGAGTTCCCATAAGACTGTCAGCTGATTTCTCAAAAGAAACCTTGGAGGCAAGAAGGGGCTGGAAAGAAGTATTCCAAGTCATGAAGGCAAGACCTACATCCGAGATTACTCTATCCAGCAAAGCTATCATTTAAAATGGAAGGGCAGATAAAGTGCTTCCCAGGTAAGGTCAAGTTAAAGGAGTTCACCATCACAAGCCCTTATTATATGAAAAGTTAAAAGAAGAAATATTAAAGGGATTTCTCTAAGAAGAAGAAGATGTTCAAAAATATGAACCGCAAAATGACAATAAAGTCACAACTATCAACAATCGAACCTAAAACAAAAGAAACAACTATAACAGGAACAGTATCACAGAAATGGAGATCACATGGAAAGTTATTAGCAGGGTGGAGGACGGGGTTGGGGGAATGGGGGAAACGGTACAGAGAATAAGTAGCATTAATGGTAGGTAGAAAATAGACAGGGGGAGGTTAAGAATAGTATAGGAAATGGAGAAACCAAAAGACTCATGGACATGAGCTAAGGCAGGTGGAATGCTGGTGGGAGGGGTGGGGTGCAGGGTAGAGGGGAATAAAGAGGAGGAAAAATGGGACAAGTGTAATAGCATAATCAATAAAATATATTTTTTAAAAATGCTATAGTGAACATCCTTGCAGATGGTTTCGTTATGTTTGGGGATCTCCAATAAAATTTTCATCAGGACTTTGTGTAATTTGCTCATTGCTGTTTTCCTGGCATAATACTTACACTTCCCTGGAACCATTAGCAAATCAAATGCCTCAGTGTCTCTCAGGTCAGCATTCTCTATTAGAGGTAGGTGTTTTACCAGTAGGTAATGTTTTGTGACTATCAAAGAGACCAAAGAGCTCAGCTCTTAAGTTTGAGCTATAATTTTCTTTCTTTTTTAAAAAATAAGATATAGTTTATTTGGAAAGTCACAAATAAAGAACAATCTGACAGTAACCAGAGAGGAGGAGGGAGAAGGCTAATAGGGAATAATGGTGGGGGTCATCAAGGAACATGTATGAAGGACACATGGACAAAGCCAAAGGGGGTTGGTTCAAGGGTGGGAGGTGAGGATGGGTGGGGAAAGGGGGTGTGGTGGGGTGAAAATGGAGACAATTGTAATTGAACAGTAAAAAAAAAAGGAAAATCACAGAGGTAGAAGAAGTGAGCTGTGGGAGATATTGAACTGGTATTTTCATGTACTTTTCTTTTTTATATTCTTTGTATTTTCCATATTTAAAATTTATTACTTGTGTTTTTAAAACAGAATAAAACAATGTCACTGGTGATGAGAACTATACCAAGTTGATTAGTAGTGTGACTTGCCCTTAGAAAAGCTTACTGTAATTTATCATCACATAGCCATCTATTTAACTGAAAGGATACTACTGAGAAACTCTTAGAAGGTGAACGCTGATGGACACTCTGGACACACTGATTGTGGGTCCATTCTAGTCCACGAGACCCCAAAGATACAGAGTTGACCCTTGAAAAACACAGGTTTGAACTACTCAGGTCAATGTATATACAGATTTTTTTTCAGTAAACATGTTGGAACAATATTTGGAGATTTGTGACAGTTTGAAAAAATTCTCAGATGAACCTTATGATTTTCTTAATGACATTTTCTTTTTTTTAGTGCCTTTAGTTATTCATTTAATTTTTAAAAATTTTTATTCAGTTACAATTGTCTGCATTTTCTCCCCATCCCTCCACCCCACCCCAGCCAATCCCACCTCCCTCCCCCACCTCTACCCTCACCCTTGATTTTGTCCTTGTGTCCTTTATAGTAGCTCCTGTAGACCCCTCTCCCCATTATCCCCTCCCCACTCCCCTCTGGCTATTGTTACATTGTTCTTAATTTCAATGTCTCTGGTTATATTTTGTTTGCTTTTTTCTTTTGTTGATTATGTTCCAGTTAAAGGTGAGATCATATGGTATTTGTCCCTCACCGCCTGGCTTATTTCACTTAGCATAATACTCTCCAGTTCCACCCATGTTCATAGCAGCACAATTTACAATAGCCAAGTACTGGAAGCAACCTAAGTGCCCATCAGCAAATGAGTGGATCAAAAAAAAAACTATGTTACATTTACACAATGGAATTCTATGCAGCAGAGAGAAAGAAGGAGCTTATACCCTTTGCAACTGCATGGATGGAACTGGAGAGCATTAATAACATTTTCTTTTTTCTAGCATACTTTATTGTGTGGATATAATAAATATACATAACATACAAAATATGTGTTAATTGACTTTATGTTATCAGTAAAGCTTCTGGTCAATGGTAGGCTACTATTAGTAGTTAAGTTTTTTGGGAGGTAAAGTTAAGTATGGATTTTTGACTGTGGGAGTGGGGTCCAGTGCCCCTAACCTCCAAGTTTTTCAGGGTCATTTGTATTTTGATTTACTCTAATTGTGGAAAGTAGGAATAGTAGTGATTTTAGAGTTTAGATTTTAGAGTCAAATACTTCTCATTTTCCCCCCAAAATTATTGTCATCTTCCTCGGCTAACTCCTTGCTGCTGGGTTTACATCACATTATAGTCTCTACCCTCATAGGCAGAGTTGCTGCCGGGTTCATTTTGCTTAGCTGTGGCATCAGGAAGTTGATTGTACCTTGTCTGAGCCAGGCAGCAGTGAAGGGGAAGCACCAATTTCCTTTGCCATAGATAGCTGTTGTCATAAGTTATTCTCTTCCTTATAAGCAGTACGTTCTGTAATTCTATGAGAGAGGGATTTCTGGAAGTTGCGCTCTTTAAGCCAGCAGACTGAGTTTTTATCCTATTTTACCTGTGCTATATTTCAGACTTTGCTGTGAGAGTTTGTTTAAAGTTTGGGCTGTGTATCATTAGTAAATATTTGTTGAATACCTTCTCTGTGCCTGTTTATGATACATATGTATATAGTAGATAAGAGCCCAAAGAATCTAGATAAGTTTTAAAACATCTTTCTTATATAAACCCAGAATCCATCAGGACTGTTAGGTCTGACTTGGGATAAGCAGAATAAGTTAAGGCTCTGCTGGAGTGGGAAAATACTGTACTAGATTTTCCAATTTTTAAAAATATATTTCATTGATTATGTTATTACAGTTGTCCCATTTCCCCCCCTTCACTCCCCTTCACCCCACACACTCCCTACCGCCCACATTCTCCCCCTTTAGTTCATGTCCATGGGTCGTACATATAAGCTCTTTGACTTCTACATTTCCTATACTATTCTTACCCTCCCCCCTGTCTATTTTCTACCTACCATTAATGCTACTTATTCTCTGTACCATTTCCCCCTCTCTCCCCCTCCCACTCCCCTGCTGATAACCCTCCACGTGATCTCCATTTCTGTGATTCTGTTCCTGTTCTAGTTTGCTTAGTTTGTTTTTGTTTTAGGTGTGGTTGTTAATAACTGAGTTTGCTGTCATTTCACTGTTCATATTTTTTATCTTTTCTTAGATAAATCCCTGTAACATTTCATATAATAAGGGCTTGGTGATGGTGAACTCCTTTAACTTGACCTTATCTGGGAAGCACTTTACCTGCCATTCCATTTTAGATGATAGCTTTGCTGGATAGAGCAATCTTGGGTGTAGGTCTTGCCTTTCATGACTTGGAATACTTCTTTCCAGCCCCTTCTTGCCTCCAAGGTTTCTTTTGAGAAATCAGCTGACAGTCTTATGGGAACTCCTTTGTAGGTAACTGTGTCCTTTTCTCTTGCTGCTTCTAAGATTCTCTCCTTCTCTTTAATCTTGGGTAATGTAATTATGATGTGCCTTGGTGTGTTCCTCCTTGGGTCCAATTTCTTTGGGACTCTCTGAGCTTCCTGGACTTCCTAGAAGTCTATTTCCTTGGCCAGATTGGGGAAGTTCTCCTTCATTATTTTTTCAAATAAGTTTTCAATTTCTTGCTCTTCCTCTTCTCCTTCTGGCACCACAATGTTTTGGATGTTGGAACATTTAAAGTTGTCCTGATGGTTCCTAAGCCTCTCCTCATTTTTTTGAATTCTTGTTTCTGCATTCTTTTCTGGTTGGATGTTTTCTTTCTTCCTTTTGGTCCATACTGTTGATTTGAGTCCCGGTTTCCTTCCCATCACTGTTGGTTCCCTGTATGTTTTCCTTTATTTCACTTAGCATAGCCTTCTATTTTTCATCTAATTTGTTACCAAACTCAACCAATTCTGTGAGCTTCCTGATTACCAGTATTTTGAACTGTGCATCTGATAGGTTGGCTATCTCTTCATCGCTTAGTTGTAATTTTTCCTGAGCTTTGATCTGTTCTTTCATTTGAGCCGTTTTTTTTTTTTGGTCTTGGTGCACCTGTTATATAAAGGGGCAGTGCCTTAGGTATTCACCGGGAAGGGCAACCCACTTAGCTGTATTGTGATGCTGTATGTGGGGAGGGGGTCTGAGAGGGAACAATGTCACTTGCTCAGCTCTCTGGTGGCTTTCAGTCACTTCCCCTGCTACACACAAGCAAAGTGGGCTATTCTGGTGCTGATTCCTGGATGGGTGGGTTTGTGTACATTCTAGGACCCTGTGGGTCTCTCCAACAAACTCTCTTGAGAGGACGAGAGTTTCTCCCACTGCCGCCTCAACCCCCACAGGTGTTTTCAACCAGTGGTTTGAGTGGATGAATGTGTCTTTAACTCCTTGGTTGTTGGACTTCCATACAGTTCAATTTTCTGTCAGTTCTGGTTGTTTTTTTTTTAAAATTTATTTACTAATATATTTTATTGATTATGCTATTACAGTTTTCCCATTTTTTTCTTCCCTTTATTCCCTTCTGCCCTGTACCTGCCCCTACCATCATTCCCCCACCTTAGTTCATATCCATGGGTCATATATATAAGTTCTTTGGCTTCTACATTTCCTATACTATTCCGAACCTCCCCCTATTTTGTACCTATCATTTATGCTTATTTCCTGTACCTTTCCCCAATTCTTCCCCCTACCCCTCCCGCTGATAATCCTCCATGTGATCTCCATTTCTCTGATTCTGTTCCAGTTCTAGTTGTTAGCTTAGGGTTTTTTTTTGATATATTTATTGATTATGCTATTACAGTTGTCCCATTTCCCCCCCTTCACTCCACTCCATCCTGCCCACCCCCTCCCTCCCACATTCCCCCCCTATAGTTCATGTCCATGGGTCATACTTATAAGTTCTTTGGCTTCTACATTTCCTATACTATTCTTACCCTCCCCCTGTCTATTTTCTACCTACCATTTATGCTACTTATTCTCTGTACTTTTCCACCCTCTCTCCCCCTCCCACTCCCCTGTGTTTTTTGTTTTTAAATTGTTGCTGTCCTTCTTTTGGTTGTGCGAGGAGGCACAGTGTGTCTACCTATGCCTCCGTCTTGGTCAGAAGTCCATATTTTTTCCAATTTTTAAAGCAAGATTTTTTAAGTTTGGGAGTGTTTTATACATACTTTCTAGTGGACTGTCTTTTATTAAAAATCAGAGATTTGCTATTTGTATATTATTTTTTTATTGACTTGTTATATATACAGAAAATACATTTATCTTAAGTATAAGGCTCACTGAATTGTCACAAAGTGAACATACTCATGTGGCTACCACCTAGGTCAAGAAATAGAGCACTACTAACAACGCCAGAAACCCCCTTTGTCCTTCCTCTGTTATTACTCCTTCCCACTTTCCCATTGGTAACAATATCTGACCCCAATACCATAGAGTAGTTTAGTGTTTTTCAAATTAACAAACTTCATTATTTTTAAAGCAGTTTTAGGTTCACAGCAAAATTGAGCATAAAGTTTTGCCTGTTTTTGAACTTTTTAAAAATTGAGGTGCGATTGACATATAAGAGTCCCCTTATCTTCAGGGATATGTTCTCAGAACACCCAGTGGATGCTTGAAGCTACAGATAATATCAAACCCTATATATACTATACATCCTCACTTAATATAGTTGAAAAGTTCTTGGAAACTGCAACTTGGAGCAAAATGATGTATGACAAAACCAATTTTACCATAGGCTAATTGACAAATAAGAGTTAAGGTCCTATGGCATATTTCTGGTCACAGAAACATCACCTAACCTTTAAATAAAACCCCCAAACACTTCTAATATTAAATATGGAAATAAATGTGAGCTGTGCATACATTTAAGAAAAATTAATAAAAACAAGATAATTTTCCAATCTGCTTATTCCAGTTGAGTGTCATGAGTAATTGAAGCCTCTCCCAGCAGCTTAGGATGCAAGGTGGGAATCCACCCTGGATAGGATGCTCTTCCATCGCAAGGTGCACTCACACCCACACCCACACCCACTTGGACTGGGGCAATTTAGACACACCAACTTACCCCTTCTGTGCACATCTTTGGGATGTGGGAGGAAACCCCACAATAAATAACTAGAAGAACAAATGTCTGTCTGTCTGTCCTTCCTCTCCTGTCTCCCTCCCTTTCCCTCTCTCTCTCTCTCTCTAAAAATCAATAAATGAAAATTAAAAGGCCCACAAAACCAATATCACATTTTAGACAATTTTTAAAATTCCATTAAATATCCAGCATTTGAATTTCTAGTTGTTCAGAAATGTCATAGTTGTTTTCTTTTTCACAGTTTGAGTGTTTGAATCAGGACTATAATAAGGTCTACACATTTGCTATTGGTTGATAGTTCTGTTATGTCTCTTTAAATTTTTTTTTGTTTGTTTATTGATTTTAGAGAGAGAGGAAGGGAGGGAAACATTGATTTGTTGTTCCACTTACTTATTCATTGATTGGTTGACTCCTTTTTTTTTAACCCTAACCCAAGGACATTTTTTTTCATTCCTTTTAGAGAGAGAGGAAGGGAGAGAAAGAAACATTGATATGAGACAAATATCAATTGGTTGCCTTCCGTACATTCCCAGACTGGGGATTGTAGGCACCTGGATAGGGGATATTACACCTGGGGGATTGTGTGTGCCTGGGGATCGTATGTGTCCAGAGCAGGGATTGAACCCACAACCTATGTATGTGTCCTGGGTGGGAATTGAACCCACAGCCTTTTGGTTACTGGATGATGCCCCAACCAATGAGCCACATCGGCCAGGGCTATTGGTTGATTCTTGTATGTGCCCTGGCAGGGGATCAAACCCACAACCTTAGTGTATAGGGGTGATGCTCTAACTGACTGAGCTACCCTGCTAGGGCTGTCTCTTTTAATCTATAGGTTTCACCTTCATCTCCCATACTCTTTGCAGTTTGCTTATTGAAGAGACTGGATCGTATCTTGTTTTCAGACTGGGTTTTGCTGGTTATATCCCTGTGGCATAGTTTAACATGTTCTTGAGGCCTGTCCAGAAAGTATCAAGCCACGTACTATGAAAAGTAGAGACATTTATTGAAGAAGCTACAAGATGCAAGAAACACTGTACATAAGACAATGATGCCTCAGTTCCCTTCAAATTAGGCTCCTTGGGGCCTCACACAGTTCTCCCAGCATCGCTTCCACTGTTCAAAACACCCTGTAAATCCTTTGTTGGAATCACCATCAACCTGCTCCGTTGTATTTTCCTGAATCTCATCAACAGTCTGAAATCTTTTCCCTTTCAAAGGTGATTTTATGTAGCTGGAAGAAAAAAAAAAGTGATTTTAGTTTTGGGAAAAGCCAGAAGTTGCAGGGTGACAAGTCTGGGCTGTAGGGGGTGCTTAGTCACCTGCGTGATTTGATGTTTTGCCAAAAAACTCTACATGAGATGTGATGCAAGAGTGGGAGCATTGTTGTGATAAAACTGCCAATCACCAGTAGCCCATAGCTGCAGCCGTTTTCATCGTACTGAATCTTTAAACAGATGAAGATCAATTAATAAGTTAGTACTCCCTTATTAATTGTTTGGCTTGGAAGGGCATACCTGTGATGGAGAACACCTTCCCAGTCAAAAAACACAGTTAACATGGTCTTGATCTTACTGTGGCTTTGCCATGCCTTCTTTGGGCATGGAGAGCCAGATGACTGGGCCTTTGTTACCATGTCTTAGCCGTAGACCCACAATTCCCCTCTGCTTATGACCTTGCTGAGGAAATCTTGTTCATTGGTAGCTGTTTGAATCAAGTCATTAGCAACTGCAGCACGATGTTCCTTCTGCTCTGGTAGCAAATGCTACGAAACAGATTTTGCCATGGCACATTTCATGCCAAGATCCTGTGTCAAAATCCTGGACATAGTAGATTTTGGAATCCCCAGATCAGTTTCTAGGTCTCACACTGTCAGTAGCTAGTCTTTGTTGATTGCAGCCCGTACACTTTCAGCATTCTCAGGTGTTCTGCTGTTGCAGGCCTTCCACAACGCGGGTCACTTTCAACAGATTCTCAACCACCTTTGCAGTGTTTGTGCCACACTTTTGTTCATGCTACACTCATTGCTTTGTCCCTGAAAGGCTTCTGAATCATCTGCATAGCCTGTGTGCAGGAATGTTCAAGCCTAATACAAAAATTTGGTGCAGATTTGTTGCTTTATACTTGCTTTGTCATTTTGAATGCTACAGGCACACAATACACATACTCACTCCATGGTGTCTACTGCCCCCACCGACTAGTAGAATGAAGTCTTCATTGTTCACACATGCATAGTCCAGTCCACTGTCCTTGGCTGCCAGGTTACATTGATGTTGCGTGAATTGTTCTCGTTATATTAAAAATGGCTGGACTTTTTCTGGACAGACTGTGTATATTTTTCCTGTAATGTTGATGTTAGATTCAGAAGCTTGTTCAGCTCCTTTTGTTCCTCCCTCCTCCCTTTCCTCCACCCCCTACTCTGTACTTCTTCCTTTTTCTTCTAAGGCTACTACATGGGTAGTGTTGGGTTCTTAATCAGAAGGTCCAGAATGTCTAGTTGTCTGTCTGTCTCTTTCTTTTTTTGTGATGTTAGTGCTCATGGATGCTTAATATCTAGTCTGTTAATTCATTAGGCTGAAAAATGGTGATATTCTAATTTAATCATCCTGTCTTCATTTATTAGCTAGAATATTTCAATAAAGAAAAACTCCCCCATATTTTCTATTTAGCTACCAAGTGGGTTCTTCTAAGGAAGTTGGGATAAATGCTTGATTCCTTTATTTACCAGCTTTCAAAATAGTGATTTGATCCCTTAAGCATCCTTAACAGTGGCCAATCAGTTCCTATTGTTTTCAGTATTATTATGATATCATAGATTTACACATATTTGATGTGTTTCAATCAATGTGGTTGTTATCCTTATGAATATATAAGTTGCCAGTCTTTGGCCACTAGGGACCTCTCAATGTTAATATTTTGATGTGTATCTTTTCAGGCTTTCCCTCCAGTTTGGCCACTCTTCTCACCTTCTTTCTCTTTTGGCAAGCCTCTTTACTTTTAAGCCATAATTTCAAAAGGAAGTGTTAGCACCTGTTCAATGTACCTCAGAGAGTTGAGAATTAAACTGTTTTTTTAAATAGGAAGAGCTTTTTAAAAAATATTTTATTTATTTATTTTTAGAGAGAGGGGAAAGGAGGGAGAAAGAGAGGGAGAGACATGTCAATGTGTGGTTGCCTCTCGTGCACCCCTTATTGGGAACCTGGCCTGCAACCCAGGCATATACCCCAACCAGGAATCAAACCAGTGATTCACAGGCCAGTACTTAATCCACTGAGCTGCAACAGCCAGGGCTGAGAATTAAAGGCTAAAGTGAGATCATGTGTGTGAAATTTCTTTGTTATAGTAACTTTTACTCTTGGATAGTAACTTACTTTTAGTCCCCTTTTATTTGCTCTCTTTGTAGAGGCTTAAGATGCAGCCATGTGTATAACTAAATATGTTGCAAGATAAAGTTTGGTAACTTCTAAAACAGAGGTAAAAAATAAAATGGGGTTTAGAAATGGAACGTTTGATTCCAACTGAGAGATGGAAAGGCCTCAGTTGGGAGAGGAAGAGGAAGGAAGTCAAGGTAGAGTCAGGTTTTTTTTTTTTTTTTTGTTATGGTGTCAGTAATTGGGATAGGAAGCAGAAGAGATTAACAGTTTCTGAGAAGATGATAATTTTGGTTTTAGACCTGTTAAATTTGAGGTGCTGGCAGTCTGTCCATGTGTTACAGTTGGAAACATGACTTGGGAGATCAGGGTGAGAGGTGAAGATTTGGTCTTGTATTTTTTTTAAGGATTTTATTTATTAATTTTTAGAGAGAGGAGAAAGGAAGGAGAAAGAGAGGGAGAGAAACACCAATGTATGGTTGCCTCTTGTACTCCCCCTCCGGGGACCTGGCCCAAAACCCAGGCATGTGCCCTGACTGGGAATCGAACCGGCGACCCTTTGGTTCATAGGCCAGCACTCAATCCACTGAGCTACACCAGCCAGGGCTGGTCTTGTATTTTTTGTTGCACGGAGGAATGGTGGTAGGGTAAACATTTACTCAGCATTGTAATCATAATATACTGCATTTCATTGACTACAGGAAGACTCATTATTATTTTATGTGCCATTGAAAAAAATACTATGGATTGACACATCATTATTTTAATTTTTTAAATTAAATTTTCTCTTACCTATTGATTTTAGAGAGAGAGGCGTAAGGAAGGGTGGGAGAGACTTCAATTTGGTGTTCCACTTATTTTTATATTCATTGGTTGCTTCTTGTATGCGCCCTGACCAGAGATCACACCTGCAACCTTGGCATATCGGGATGACGCTGTCACCAATTGAGCTACCTGGCCTGGGCCACATTATTGTTTTTAAGACACATTTTGATTTCAGAGTTCTTTTTTTTGGGTCTTAATTCCTCTTTATTCAGTAAGTGACAGCAATGTTCGTTTGGTTTTTATCTTTTCATGTTTATAAATATAATGAGAATCATTCTAAATTCTATTTTTTTAGAGCATTTTTGCAGGGGCTATGTCTTCCTTACCCAATAACTTTTCTTTTTGAGGAAACTCTGCTTTACAGTAAGGGCAAAGCAAGAGTAGATACCCGGAAATCTAAGAAAATATAGTGTTGTTGTTAAAATATGAGATAATGTCTCACCATCTTAGAATCAGTGAAATATGGAAGCTAACATTTAGTAAGCCTTTGCTCTCTGCCAAGCTCTCTGCTAATAAGCAGGTGAAGATTAATAATTCTCAAAATAACCTTGTTAGTTTATCTTTATTATATGCTCATTTTACAGATGAGTTCACTGGGTCCACAGAAGTTAGTATGTTTACATACAGTAAAGCTGAATTCAGATTTTCTGGCTTATAAAATGTAAACTACAAAATTAATAATATCTGATAGTGCTTTGGAACATGAAAGAAGTCTTATTTTATAAATGATGCTTAGGGGAAGATTACTTTTTGGTTGTAAATCAGTTTCACTATACCTGTGGTTTCTGTTTGCTTAGCATATATTCAGGGTCAATATTATACCAGGTGTTTTATAGACTGGAGAGCTCATTGTGGCTGTAGCTTAATAGTGTTCACAACTTAAACTCCTTTTTTTTTTTCTTGTGAGGACATGTTGAATAATGGAGAATCCAGGATTTTAGATTCCAGAAGACTCTATTTTGAGTCTCACAAGGTAATGGCTAAAATTTTATCTGTAAGACTATTAACTTCACTCAGAATCATTTTCTATCAAATGGGAAAGATAATGCCTGTGCCAGTCTCACTGGATTGGAGTGAGGGTCGGTAGACGTGAAAATACTCTGCAGTTTTAAAAAACTTAGATAATTCAGCGTGGTAGGTACAATGTTCTGAAAAGTATGGGAGCTGGAAACAATTCAGGAAGCCTCACCTAAGGTATAAAACATGCCTGGGAATTAATTGGGCTTCCGCCGAGATATAGCTACTTTCATGTAAACTAAGCAAGGTAGTCATTATAAATTGGGACTTTCTATACCAAGTTGACTCAAAAGATAAAATTGTAGACTTTTCTGCCTGGCTAGATCTGGCAGAGTGCTGGTCTGCTGGCCTTAGGCAAATGATGCTTGAAGATGTTAACATTTAGTAGTCTGAATATACCTAGCTGAAAGAATTATAATGTTGGTACATGAATTTAATAGCTGTATTAGTTGTGTGTGTGTGTGTGTGTGTGTGTGTGTATTCAACAGCAGTTTATTCCAGAGACTGAGGCCCTGTGCTGTATGTGAAATTAGACTAATAGCCACACTGTTTTCAGCTGAAGCACAGTAGAGCCTTAGTGAACACAGATTAAGCCACGTTGTGTTGCTCACAAAGATAAACAGATGTGGTCCATCTTCCAACTCGTTTGCACTCTAACAGGCAAGACAGAGATGAGAGAATGTAATATGTTATAGAACAGAACATGACAAGCAATGTTATAGAGGAACAATTAAAATAGAACATATTGCATCCGGGGTGATAAGGGAAAGCTTTGTGGTGACAATTATTTTTTCACATTTATAAGAGCAATATATACACACTTTAGATATTTTGAAAAATACATCAAGAGAAAAATAAATTATGATTTATAAAAAAATAAAAATTGTAACTGGTCTTCTCTGTTGTGTGTGTGTGTTTATCTATTTATTTTAGAGAGGGGGAGGGAGGGAGAAAGAGAGAGAGAAACATCAACATGCAGTTGACTCTCACATGCCCCTTGTTGGGGACCTGGCCCACAACCTGGGCATGTGCCCTGACTGGGAATTGAACCCGTGACCATTTGGTTTGCAGGCTGGCACTCAATCCACTGAGCCACACCAGCCAGGGCTATTTTTTATTTTAAATAAAATGGCTTCATACTTTGTATACTGATTTATTTTTCCGAGTGGAATATTATAGATTAGAATTTGACAAGGCCTCTGCATTTATATCTTTAGTTTTTGGAAACTGGAAACAATCTTTTACAAACTTCTAGCAAGCTAAACCTCTAATAAACTAAAAGATGGCAATGTAATGACTCATTTGAAATTATAGCAGTTTATAAACTATTTGAAAACGTATATAAAAAAATCAAACAAAATAGCCTTGGTTGGTGTGGCTCAGTGGATTGAGCACTGAACAAGAACCCTTTGGTTTGATTCCCAGTCAGGGCACATGCCTGGGTTGTGGGCCAGGTCCCCAGTTGGGGGCACTTGTGAGGCAACCACACATTGATGTTTCTCTCCCTCTCTTCTTCCCTCCCACTCTCTGAAAATAAATAAATAAAATCTTTAAAAAAATAGACAAGGAAGGGAAAGTATTAATTACTGCATCAATAATTCTAATCTGCTCACTGTTAAGAGATCACTGTAATGAAACAAACCACAATAAATTACTGAAATGAAATAAGACACCAGTGTTTGATCTGTAAGGATTGGCTGCAAACATATCTTTGTAGTGTATCTGTTGCTTAGTTGGAATGAACCAGCCACCTCTGGCAGAACTCCAGTCTAGAGTCACTTACAACCTTATTCTCCTTTCAGGGTGATAACAGGTGTTTTTGCTATGATCTATAAATGCTACTTCTAGCCCTGATCCATGGGGCTCCATTGCTTAGGTGTCATTCCGCAAAGTGAAAGGTCACTGGTTTGATTCCTGGTGAGGACATATGCCTGAGTTGTGGATTCCATCCACAGTTGGGACATCTCCAAGAGGCAACCAATTGATGTTTCTCTCGCACATCAATGTTTCTCTCCCTCCCTTTCTCCCTCACTCCCCTTCTCTCTCAAAATAAATAAAATAAATCTTTAAATGCTATTTCTATGTCCAGGAAACTTGCTTTTCTACCTTTTTTGAGATCTAGATCTATACTCTGTAGCAAGTGGAAAAGGGAGATAAACTACTAAAAACCATGCACACATACACAAGCATGTACACTCACTCTTTACTGCAGCTGGAGAAGGGGGAGGTAAGCTATTAAAAATCCCCTGTGTGCGTGCCCCTCCTTCACGTTAGTGACTTGAATTCTAACTTGCCGCTAGTCTGAGGTACCTTAAACGGGACCACAGAATCTTTCGCGCAGTAAGTCATGCTCAATAAACACTTGATTTGATTTAATGTGTGTATGTATCAACAAGTACTAAACTGGGGGCTTCCCTGTGGGATATTTAATGGATTTTAATAAAGACCAAGAAATGGTTAAGCTTTATGTGCAATATAAAAGATTTAACTACACTGGTTTTAGGTATTAAAAGTTAAAACATTAAGCTGAATGAATTAAATAATATCCTAATTTTTCTTTATACTCCTTTACAGCCTGTAAGAGGTAGTTGCCTAATGAAGGAATTAGGTGAAGAGAAGGCTAGACTGACCTTGTGCTGTCCATGTATAACCAAGCCTGAATGAGTCCTAGTAAATAGTAACCATAGAAATCTGACTGTGTATTAATGAAAATCTATTCCAACTAAGGTTTATTTATTTAGAAAACATTTAAAAAGATATATTTGAGCACTTGTACACGCTCAGTTATACCCCGGACTGTGTTTACTTTAGAATTAGTCATTGGCTTTGTTAGCTGAAGTTTTACGTAAGTACTTGTTTGTCTTTTGGTTTGAGAAGGAGCTTATGGGTAGTGAATTTTGCCCATAATCAATTTATTTTTTCAAGGGCAGGGTAGCATATTTATATATACTTTATCAGTTTTCTCTTTAAGTTATAATAAACAGCTGTGAAGTCAGGTAGGAGCTTAGCAATCACATTTAAGATTTTCTCAGACTGTGCATGAGTAAATGAAGTTGTAGGTGTACTACTGGTTTGCAGCTTTGGTTTTGTTTGTTACTCCATCCACGCCACCGTATTTTAACAGAATTTATTTTATTTGTTTTTCTTTGCCTTGGTTCATAAGGGCATAAATTGAAGCATTAGCTGTTTCAATTGCTGTGGAATTAGTATTAATACTGTAGGAAAAAGCTGTGGCCTGCAATAAGTTCGTCTACACAATCTGGGTTTGAATTTCAGATTTCACTGTTTAAGTCTGAGACCTTGGGCAAGTTACTTAACCTCTTCATGTTTCAGTTAATCTGTAAAGTGGGAATTGTACACTCTGCAAACAGTGTTTTTTCTTTAAAAAAAAATTTTATTGTTGTTCAAGTACAGTTATCTGCATTTTCCTCCCACCACTCCCTCTCCACCCCAGCCATCCCCACCTCCCTCCCCTGGTCCACCCCTACCTTGGTTTTGTCCATGTGTCCTTTATAGTTGTTCTGAAAATTCTTCCCCCCTCCTCCACCCCCTATTTTCTCCTTCTACCTCCCCTCTGGTTACTGTCAGATTGTTCTTAATTTCAATGTCTCTGGTTATATTTTGCTTGCTTGTTTGTTTTTTTGATTAGATTCCACTTAAAGGCGAGATCTCCAGGAAGACAAACAACCCAATTAAAAAATGGGCAAAAGAGCTAAACAGACACTTCTCCAAGGAGGACATACAGAGGGCCCAGAGACATATGAAAAGATGCTCAGCATCACTAGCCATCAGAGAGATTCAAATTAAAACCACAATGAGATACTGCTTCAAACAGTGTTTTTTCAAACGGTAGGAGTGATTCATTAGTCCTGAAATGAGTTTAGTGGGTAACCAGCATTAGGAGCAAAAGATACAGAGCTGTAGCTAATAAGGGAAAGTATTGTTTTGTGAGACTTGTTTTCATAGTATACATTCCTATTGTACATAAATATGTATGTAAGCAGATGGGAACTTTGTTGCAATGCAAGATATATTTGTTACCCTAGCTGGATTAAAAAAAAATTTGAAAAACATTCTGTAAAGTTGTTGTTAGGATAAAGTGCCTACCCTACCTTCTGTTTCATAGATAGGCATTGAAAGAAAGATGGCCTTGGAGAAGTCTTATTGGATATTTTGGCCTTTTTGGATTTTGTTGTGTTTATACAGATTTGGTCTTTATTCCAAGAGCTATAAAATGAAAGCTGGTTTGTTACTTTAATTTGTTATTGCGTGTGGAAAATCTGTTGACATAGGAAGGTTTTCTTTTTTTTGAAAAGTATTATTTTGTGAACTCATATACAATAGGTGAGAGTGTAAGTTTATATGACACGTGGAGTGCACTTAGGTAGTACTTAGTGAAGTTGAAGGTATGCATCCCCTACAGCTAGTGATTGCAATTCTTGTGTTTGGTCAAAGCAGGCACGAAGGAGGATGTTCACTGAGGCGTTGTTTGTAATGGCAAGACTTTGGAAATGACCTATAAGTCCCATGGTAGAAGTTTGGGTAAATAACTGTGGAGTGTTCATCAGATGGAATGTTACATTAAAATAAAAGTCTAGACCAGAATGATACATATCAGTGTTAGGATAATGGATTCTTCAAGGAAGGGGTTAAGTAGGGAATGCAGTTATATTTGTAATATGTTATTTTTTTAGAAAGGTTATTTATTTTTAGAGAGAGGGGAAGGGAGGGAGAAAGAGAGGAAGAGAAACATCAATACGTGAGAGAAACACCAATTGGCTGCCTGCTGTACACCCCCAACTGGGGTCCTGGCCAGCAACCCACGCATGTGCCCTGACCAAGAACTGAACCGTGGTGACCCTTCAGTTCCCAGGCTGATGCTCGTTCCACTGAGCCACACCAGCCAGGGCTGTAATGTGTTATTACATTTTGATAAAAATAATCTGAAACAAATATGGCACAATGTTGAGATCTGGACAGTCTGACGGTTAGGTAAATGGGTAGTCATACTTTTTTCTTTTCTGTATGGGTTAAATATTTAAATTATATATAAATTTCTTTAAAAAGTTTAGTGCACAATTCATGGCACAGGTTAAATACTCAGTGGTATCTATTAAAAATAGCACATTGCCCTGGCTGGTGGGTCAGTCAGTTGGAGCATTGTCCTGTACACCAAAAGGTGGCATGTTTGATTCCCAGTCAGGGCACGTACTAGGTTGCGGGTTAGACTTGGTCAGGGTGTGTACGGGAGGCAATCAATCAATTTTTCTCTCTCTCATTAATGTTTTTCTTTCTCTAAAAAAATCAATAAGGCCCTGACTGGTGTGGCTCAGTGGGTGGAGTGTCATCCTGCAAAGCAAAAGGTGGACAGCTCGATTCCCTGTCAGGGTGCAGGTCCGGGTTGTAGGCTCGGTCCCAGGTCCAGGTGTGTGCAAGAGGCAACTGATCAGTGTTTCTCAGACAGACTTTTGTTATATGTGCTCCAGTGTGTCTTACCTTGCTTCCTGTCCTTATTGTGTTACAGATGTACTCTACTGCATCTTGGTTAACCGGTTTAGTATGCAAAGATCTGTCCTACCAAGCATTGTAAGGCTGAATTCTACATCTTCATATGCTCTGGTTCAGCACCGTTCAATAAAACTTTCCATGATAATGAAAATGCTCCATGTTTGTTCTGTTCAATGTGGTGGTCACTAGTTACATGAAGCTACCGAGCTTTTGAAATGTGGCTGGTATGACCCAGTGACCAAATCTTTTATTTAATTTTGATGAATTTAAATTTAAATAGGCACATGTAACTGCTGGCTCCTATATTGGACAATGCAGCTCTGGTCTATTGAAAAGAATGCTAGGTTTGATTATTAGTACATTACTGATTTCCTGAGTCTGTTTTCCTCTGTGTAAAAGAGGACTAATAAGTCTTCCCCTAACCTTCTCTGGCGATCCTGGGGAGAAGTTAAGGAATGTAGGAAAGCCTGTTGAGAAATGACCAGTCCTGTGGGATGTTATGTATTAAGAGCTATAAAACTGTGCCGCTTGATTGTAGTTCCACGTCTAGGACTTTATCCCAAGAAAGGAAAAAATTTTATACATCTCTGATGATCTGTAGAGATAGTCATCAAAGGTTACTTATAATTATATTAGATTGCTGTGGCTACCATAACAAAGTAATACAAACTGGGTGACTTTAAACAACCAGAAAGTTATTGTATCATAGTTCTGGAGGCTTCAAGTCTAAGATCAAAGGTACCTGCAGGGTTGGTTCCTTCTGAGGATTGTGAGAGAGAATCTGTTTCATGCCTCCTCCCTAGCTTCTGCTGGCTTGCTGGCAATCCTTGGCTTGTGGAAGCATCTCTGCCTTCATCGTCGTATGGTGTGTTCCTCGGGTGTGCATCTCTGTGCCCATATTTCCTCTCTTTGTGATGATACCAGTCATAATAGATTAGGGTCCTCCCTAATGACTTCATCTTAACTAATTATATCTATAATAACCCTGTTTTCAAATAAGATCACGTTCTGAGTTACTGGGGGTGAGGACTTCAACATACAATTTTTAGGGGAATAAAATTCAACCTGTAACAGTAATACTTGATAACTAAAAGCAAGGTAAAAGCCCTGTAGGAATAGACAATGAATACTAGCTATGCAGTTGTCTTAGCTCTGGCTACTGCAACAAAATACCATAGACTGGATAACTTAAACAACAGACATTTATTTTTCACAGCTCTGGAGGCTGGGAAGTCCAAGATCAAGATTCTAGTATGGTTAAGTTCTTGGTGAAGGCTCTCTTTCTTTTTTAAAAAATTTTTTTTATAAGTTTTTATTTAGAAGATTTCCTTTTCAATCTGTTTTGTACTGTACAAGTTCATGTCACCCACCCTTCCAGTAGTTTTTTTTTTTGAGGACTTTTTTTTAAAATGGAAAAATAATAATAAGAGTACCATCTACTGAAATGAGGTGGGACCAGAGTCAGTTCCTGTGTGGCAGTTGTTCAAAGCTGGCCTCATAGAGCCTCACAGACACCACGCAAAGGAGTCTGGGCAACTGGGCTTCCCTCTTGTGAGGAAAGAACTGAGAAAATCCATCCTCTAGTTTGTAAAAATAGTCCAAACTCCATTATAATGTTCCCTGGCACTCTTGTCATACTTTATATATTGAAGGCACCTCCCTCCTTTATGGCCGTTTTTATCAGGCAAAGAAACAGGAAGGAATATAGAAATATATACACACCTTATATATGTATAGATACATATTTGGGGGGGTGGAAGGAGAAGAGAGTCATGTAAACCTGAACAGTCATCACATTACCCTAAATGAGCCTGACATTAACAAAGAGATAATAAATAACATCTAGGGGATAAGTGACAACGGGGGGATAACAAGAAGGGAAAGAACACACATTTAACTATTAAATACACTTCTGTATTTGTTTGGCAGAGTTCAGGCCAGCCCCAGGCTTCTGCACTTGCCAGACAGGTTAGCTGATGATACTCAAAAAATAAAAAAAATAAAAAGTATTCAAGTGGCGCTCCATACCACAGTTTTCCTTCAAATCACGTGCTCCACCAGGAACAGAAACTTTGGCTCTGAGACAAATGGAAAAAATATTTCCACTTACAACATGAAAATACAGAAAACTGATAAAAAAAACACTATCAAGGTCTGCCTCCGGCAAAACTGAGGTGGCACTGCTTTCTCTGCATCCAGTGCTTCAGTGGTTGTTGGTACGTGTTCTAAAAACGCTGTGCACTTGACTGACAGGTGCAGCACGTTGGTGGATAAACTCCACATGGAATGTGATGGGTCACAGAAGGAATGAGCCAGAAGTGTAGGAAAGAAGGGTTTCAGATAAATTAGCTTAAAAGGGGTTGTCACCAGACTACAGACACTCTCTGCTGGCCTTGGCTCTCCAAGAGCTTTTCCTCACCTGGGAATTAGTGCAATAGGGTTACCAGTTAACACTGCTAGTCAACTCTATAAATCTTTGAAAATAATTATCACAGCTGACCTCTCCCTCTGGGGAGCAGCCCTCACCACTTCTTTCACTTCTCCCCCCTCTTCTTTCTTCACAGCCTTGGATCTCCTAAACTCCAAGGCAATGGGCAGCTGGCAGCTTGTCCCAGGCTAACACTCAGAACCTGTCCCTGAAGCCCCCTCTTTTCTGACTCCCCAGTGAGCTAAGGCAGCCTAGCCTGAGTTCTCCTGTTGCTTCCTGTATGCTAAGCCCTTTCTTGTTTCACTGTCCCCAGCTTCGATAAATGTATCCTCATAGTCACCTGGATTCACGTGAAATCCTTCCTACATGAAGTCAAGAACCCACACACTACAGCTGGCCCTAGGCAGACCTGCCGCTCAGGGCCAGGCCGGTTGGTCGTTGTTCCCCATGAAAGCTGGTAGAGCTCATCTGGCTCCTGAGCCTCATGAGGCCATTATCCCTTGGGCAGTACCTGGCCTCTGAGACCTTGCCACCCTGCCAGGAGCAACAGCCAAAGGCCAGTGCTGAGCTAGACCACAAGGTCTGCTACCTGTGTCACAGCCTCCTCACACTTGCTGGGGTGGTGGTCAGCTGCCAAGACATTACCCCAGACCAGCAGGGAGACCTGCAGCTGCTGTTTGCAGTTGGACTGCCACATCAGCACCCATATTTGGGAGAGCCCCCAGGCCATGCACTGGACCAAACTCAAGGACCTAGCTGCCCAGACCTACGTCCCCTGGCAGGAGCTGCTATCCCACTGCCAGCCTCAGGCCCAGTACTTCAGCCCTTGGGAAGACATCTAAGGGAGCGTGGTAGGAGTGGCCCATGGCTCTTGGCTCTGGCAGGGAGTGAACAGGACCCATGGAACTGGAGGAAGCAAAGAATGGAGGCCAGAGGAGCCCTCTTCCACCACTGCCCTGACCCCCACTGGCAAGGGATCCTGCCTCTTCCTGCCTGCCCACCCCACACCCATTGCTCTCCTTCCCCACCCAGCATATCCTCTTCACCCAAGGCCCTCCCAGGCCAAAGTCCTCCCACCCTCCTTCCTCTCCCTGTCACTAACGTGAGGTTTCTTTGTGCACACTAAAGTCTAATTTCACATCAAAAAAAAAAAAAATGATCACAACCTAAATTCAACCATATAGGCAGCACTACACACAGTACAGACCTGCCCTGAAAAACAACGTGCAAAACTGTGGTCTGGCACTGTTACTTCAGCCTAACCGGCCCATTTCCCACCCTGCTTCACACGCCCCACCCAAAATCTAATTTGTGCAAAAAAAAAAAAAAAAAGGCAAGCTTATTCTATCTGAAGCCTTCAAAAAAGAAGAAGAAGAAGAAGAAGAAAGAAAAGATACACAACATGTAGTCAGGTTCAAATATTTTGCCTTCCCCACCAAAGGAAATGACCAAAATAACCAAAAAAGTAAAGAAATGCCTAAAACATAATACGGCATTTTAAAGTGCTTTCAGATACAAGGCAGAGAGAAGTGTAAAGTAGAAAACATCCAGATCTTTGGAAATTTCCAGAAGGGTCCAGTTCCTTGGGTGACTCCAGGGCAGTGGGCAGACCCTCATGGCTTCCCCAGAGCAGAGCACTAAGTTTGCTCCTGGGGACATGGGCCCAAGGGTCCTGAGCCGAGGGCACCTACCGCAGCTCTTTCGTATTTCCTCTGCTCCCTCTCCCACTCCACAAAGGTATCGGAGAGACTTGGCCAGGCCTCATATCATCTTCGCTGTAGTTGCTGAGGTCGGGGCCAGTCACCTGAGTGAACTTAAGGAACATGTTCCAAGTGTCCCAGGGGATGCCTTTGAACCCTGAGTTCTCTGTTAGGAAGTTTAGTCACTGGTTCAGTGCCGGAGGATTGTTCTCAGTAAAGACTGCCTTCTAGAGGGCAGTGGTTATTTCCCGATGAAGTGACTTCTGTCCTTCTTCAGAGTCCAGGCCAAACTGAAATGTAAACTGGTAGAGATCCTTGAATTTGTCCTCTTGTTTGGCTTCAGTTAAGAGGCTAGGGAACTATGCACAGATCCATTGATGCTGTCTGCACTTAGTGCTTTACAGCCATCAGATAACCCCTTCCTGGTGAATGTGCACATGGCAGCAGCCTGAAACTTCTAAGCCAGGAACAGCACTCAAAATTTCGTGGGGTCAACACATAGGTCACTGCAAAAGCACTCCACTCCTCCCTCCACAAGTGCATCTGCCTGCTCATCCTTGTAGTGCCTGAACAGTTCTTCCAGCCTCTGCGAGGAAGACTCCTTGGCATTGGTTTTGGGCTTCCGCCTAGCATCTCCTGAGGATGTTGGCAGCTGGCAGGCCTCAGTGGTAGCCTCTGTGTTTTTTGTCCCATTGATGAGGATGTCCCCACCTGGCTTGCAACAGGCTATTGGCTGTTCCTCATGGTGGCCTGCAGCTTGCCTGTTGTGTGACTTGCTGCTAGGATCACGGTCTCCATTCTTGTTGCCCAGAGTTGATGAGGGCTTCTTGCACTTGGGGACACATTGGCCCATGATCAGATGCCCTTGTTGTCCCTGGCCCTTGAATCTCAATATGCCTATCAGCCAGAGGAGCCAGCCCGCAGTTGCTCCAGAGGTTACTCTGGTCAAACTTTCTGGAAGCAACAGTGGTCCAGTGGTCCAAACCACCCACCACCCCTGCTTCAATTTCCAGGCTCCTACCCCAGCCACTGCCTGTTTCTCCACCACTGCCACTGCCTCATCTTCGTCTCAAGGCCCTCATCTTGACTAGCAGATGGCTACCTTCTCACTGTACCCTCACATGGTAGAGAGGGAGAGAGAGCTAGCTTTCTGGTTCCTTCTTATAAGGACACTAACCCCTTCATGAGGGCCTTACCCTCACGACCTCACCAAACCCAACTAACCCAAAAGGACCCACCTCTACATACCATCACCTTGAGGGTTAGTGCTCCAACATAGGGATTTAATTAATTAATTAATGTTAAGTATATTTTATGGATTATGTTATTACAGTTGTCCAATTTTTTCTCCCCTTTCCCTCCCTCTACTCTGTATTCCTCTTCCCTCCAGCATTCCTTCCCCCCTTTAGTTCATGTCCATGGGTCATACATACATGTTCTTTGGCTTCTCCATTTCCCCTACTATTCTTAACATACCCCTGTCTATTTTTGCCTACCAATTATGCTTGTTATTCCCTGTACATTTTTCCTTCATCCCTCCTCCCCCTCCCCACTGATAACCCGCCATGTGATCTCCATTTCTGTGATTCTGTTCCTGTTCTAGTTGTTTGCTTAGTTTTTTTTTTTTTTAGTTTCAGTTGTTTAATAGTTGTGAGTTTGTTGTCATTTTACTGTTCATATTTTTTATCTTCTTTTTCTTAGATAAGTCCCTTTAACATTTCATATAATAAGGGCTTGGTGATGATGAACTCCTTTAACTTGACTTTACCTGGGAAGCACTGCCCTTCTATTCTAAATGATAGCTTTGCTAGATAGAGTAATCTTGGATGTAGGTCCTTGCTTTTCATGACTTTGAATACTTCTTTCCAGCCTCTTCTTGCCTGCAAGGTTTCTTTTGAGAAATCACCTGATAGCCTTAAGGGAAGTGCTTTGTAGGTAACTCTCTTCTTTTCTCTTGCTGCTTTTAAGATTCTCTCCTTATCTTTAATCTGGAGTAATTTATTTTTAAAAAGTTTTTTATTTTATTGAAAGATTTTTTTTGGATTTCAGTTTGGGATACATTTTTATTTTGGTTATAACAATCTTTTTTTAAAATTAGCTCACTATGGTGTCCTTTCTTTAAAGTATATTTTATTGATTATGCATTATGGTTTTCCCAATTTTTTTCTCCTCTATCGCCCCTCTGCCCTGCACTCCCCCACCCACCAGCATTCCCCCCACCATAGTTCATGTCCATGGGTTGTATATATAAGTTCTTTAGCTTCTCACTTATTTACTCTTAGAGAGGAGGGGAGGGAGAAAAAGGGAAAGAAACATAAATGCGCAAAAGATACAGGGATCTGTTGCCTCTTGCACACCCAGTTGGGGACCTGCGAGAGGAGAACAATGGATGTATCTCTCACATGTCAGTGTTTCCTCTTTCTCCCTCCCTCCTCCCTCCTTTTCCCTCTTTCTAAATAAATAAAATTAAAAAAAAAAGATAAAGCTTTTAGCACTAAGTGCTTCCTGAAAATGAAGAGGACCTTGTCAAAGGCACAGAATCACTCATCTCTTGGAAATATTAAGCTGGGGTTGGATGTAAGCTAAGGTGAAGCTTTCACTTTTGTAAACCATGACAAAGAGAATGGCACATCTGTACCCTCAGATGTCTTTTCAGGTATCGTTTGTTGGGATTTCCTTTTGCCTTTTTCATCCCCTGTGGCATGTGGTCCTAATCTTCACTGATAGAAATATTTGATAGCTATTTGGTACGTTCTGGAATTTAGCAGTTTCCTTCATTTGTGGTCTCTGACGTCTCCTAGGAGTCGGCATGCTGCGGTCCCAGTGTGGCGTTTCTTACGCAGTTTTAGAAACAGCTCTTGGACAGGAGGTCCTCTTGGTATCTGCTTATTCCCAGAAAGAAGTTACGTATCACTCTTCTTAAACCTAGATCTTGCCGGTTAGGCTCTTCTTTGGGCATGAATGGAATAGAGGAAATTTTTATGATAGGTTTTAAAAAAGGAATATATGTGACTTAACTGTTAAAATGATATATGACTTGAAATTGGTTGCCTGATCTAGGAGTAAGTTAGTTCCCTCTACTTCCTTGTCAGGAGGCTGTAAGAAATTTCTGTGTTCAGTATGAGATTAGATTGAATGACTTTTAACTCTGCCTTCAAGCTTTGATTAGAAGTCCCAGCTTCTTTTCTCTTCTAAAGACTTAGATGTAAAAATCTGGTCCTAACTCTAACCTTGGCCTAGTAGGTGCTCAGAAAATATCGGCTAAATAAATTAATTTTTTCATGGTGCCTTTTTTTTCTCTTGCAGTTAAAAGAGCCAAATTCCAGGGTTCACCAGGTAAGACCAGCCTTTTATTATTATGTCCCCTCATACTTGCTGTGATTTAAAAGCAATCTGTTAAACAAATAATTTTATTGAATTCATTGGTTAAATTAATTAAACTCAGTAAATTCCTTAAATTATTAATTAGTAACTCAGTATGGGGAGATGTTAGTCAAAGGGGTACAAAGTTTCAGTTATGCAAGATGAATAATTTCTGGAGATCTAATGTTCAACAATGTGTATATAGTTTACAAGTAACCAGAGGGGAGCGGGGAGAGGGATAATAGGTGAAAACTGGGGAAGGGTCATCAAGGAACATGTATAAAGGACACATGGACAAAGCCAAAGGGGGGTGGGATCGAGGGTGGGATGTGGAGAGGGATGGGGAGGGGGTATTGGTGGGGGGGAAATGGAGACAACTGTACTTGAACAATAATAATAAAAATAATAAAAAAAGAAGTTAACGCAGATTCACCACTTAATTTCCTGAGTGGGTACTAGCAAACCAATGTTAACAGTGTTTCTCAAAGAGTGCAGGTCAGAAATGAATACATGCCTAAGGAGGTACTAAAAAAACCAACAAAAACCAAGTCTTGTATAGTATTTGAAATTTAATTTTCTAAGAGAGTAGCTCCTAAATGTTCTCAACACACATACACCCTCTCACTGACTCAAAATGGCAACTGCATGAGGTGGCGATGAATATGTTAATTTGTTTAATTGTGATTATTTTGCATTGCATACATATATTAAATCATCAGTTCGTATGCCTTAAAATATACGATTTTAAATTCTCAATTATACTTCAGTAAAGCTGGAAAAAACCCAATGCGGTTGTAAAACATTAGAGAAATCTGTGTCTATCTATGTATCTATCTAGTGAAAAGTTAGTCCTCTTACTTCTTGACCAACTCAATTATACTTCCAGGATAACTATTTAGAGGTTTTTATATATCTTTCCAGATTTTTTCTGTACATATGCATGTCTACACTAATGGATTAGTTACACATATCTCTGTGCAGCCTTTTTCCCCAATACGTCATGACAGTCTTTTCTTATGTGTGTGTATATATGTATATCTGGTTCCTTTTTAAAAAAATGTTATACAGAATTTTATTGTAGATTTGTACCCTAGATCCTTGATTGAATATTTAGGTTGTTTTCAATTGCTTGTTATTCTAAGAAGTAAATACTCTTGTGCATTTATCATTGCCTGCTTTTGCAAACACATATGTACACTAGAGTCCAGAAGTAGAATTGCTGGGTCAAAGGTATGTATTTTAAAGAAATTTGGTAGCTGCTACCATGCATACTGCCTTTCTGAAAGTTTTTGCTAGATTATACTCCGGCCAGAGTACATGAGGGTTTCTTTCCCCAAGTCCTTATCAACATAAAATACTATGAATTTTTAAAAATCTTTGCTCATCTGAAGGTAAAACATGGTATCTCCTTATTTTAATACACATTTCCTAAACTGTGAATGTCAAGTTGCTCCGATTACTGCTGGGGGAAAGGAAGAGCCCTGGGGATTACTGGGAAAAGGTGAACATGCTTGGGAACCCAGAAAAATCTCAAAAGCCAAACCTTGGGTGCAATAGGAGCTAAAGCAGATTATGAGCTTTCTACTCTGTCCACTGGCTCTGGGTTAGGACTTCTTTTTTTAGCGAGAATCTGGTCTGTTCTCCTTTCTCTTCCAGCTGGCTTTTCTGTGCTTGCATACAGCCCATAATGATATCTCCAGTGGAGTTTGTATGCCTCTCCTCCAAGCTTTGTTACCAACCACCAGTTGTCACTATTTCTTTGTTTTCCCTATTTAAAATCTTTTGAGAAGGAATCATATTGATCTTACCTTTTGGCCAGCCCATAGATTGGATGCTCTTGAGTAGCATCTGCCCCTGGTCTAATCAGCTATGGTGGAATATGGGGAGTGGACTACAAAACCATATGATGCCAAACATAGCTCAGGGGTCTACTGCACTGGTACACTGGATATGGATGGGGGTTGTATATAAACTACATGATTTTTAATGAAATGAAAGAGAAAGGTTTACCTTCTGCTAGAAGTTCATGACAGAGCCCATTTTCTCACTTCTCTAACAGGTAATTATTGTAAGCAATCTTTACCAGGATGATGAGTCAAAAAATAATTGTCTTCCTCTTTTCATTTTATAAAATTATGATTATTTTTTATATATAAAAGCAAATTCTCAATTCAGTTCCCTTCCTCATGGCTGATGTGAAGGTAAGTATAGAATGTGCTGTGTTAAGCAGTAGGTCAGATCTCTGAGTTTTGAGTTCTAGGCCACCTACCTTTGTTTAGTATTCAACTTACACTCTTAGGTTAGAGAATTTCCTTTTCCCAATTCTGTGATAATATTCCTGATAAATGAGTAGATGAAGCTTGAAATTCACTTTGTTTATGAGGGTTTATCCTGAATTCTTATTTCTTTCAACAGCTAGAGGTAACCCTTTCCTCTTCTGCAATCCTTTATCACTTTTTCTGTTATGGTACTTATTTTTTTCTACATTTAAAGTTACATATCTTTTCTGGTGGCATGGTACATGCAAGGGGCCACCGCCCTGACCACTCGGCTGGCTGTGGGCAGAGAGAGTGGAAGGGAGAGAGAGAAACATAGATGTGATAGAGAAACATCGATCGGTTGCCCTTTGTACCCACCCAGACCAGGGACTGAACCTGCAACCAAGATCTCATATTTTGGATTCTGGCTATATTATAATGAATGACACTTAGGCATTAGATGTCATAGGTCAAAGAATTGAAGCTAATGGAGAATGCACAACAGTGAGTTTCTGTGGCACAGTGCTTCCTCAGTGCAGCCACCCAACAGGAGGAGGATCCTTTATTTGTCCAAAGTAAATTTTGGAGTAGATTTTCTTTCCTTTTTGTTTTATAAAGATTTTTATAGAGGGGAAAGGAGGGAGATAGGAAGAGAAACATCAGTGTGTGGTTGCCTCTCAAGCGTCCCCTACTGGGGACCTGGCCCACAACCCAGGCATATTCCCTGAGTGGGAATTGAACCAGCAATCCTTTGGTTTGTAGGCTGGCACTCAATCCACTGAGCCATACCAGTCAGGCCTGGAGTAGACTTTCTTACTGCAGTTAAGAACCACCATGTGTTAAAAGATGAACCAGAAGAAGATGGAAAAGAGTGTATTAGTATTAGAACAACAATAAAAAATGATTAAAAAAAATAAAATTGCAAACAGACCTGTGGAAACTATTGGTTTTGACTCGATTATAAAACAGCAAAGCCAGCCTCAGCTGGTGTGGCTCAGTGGATTGAGTGTGGGCCTGCGAAGCAAAGGGTCACAGGTTCGATTCCTAGTCAGTGCACATGCCTGGGTTGCGGGCTGGGTTCCCCGGTGAGGAGCATGCAAGAGGCGACTACACATTGATGTTTCCCTCTCTCTGTCCCTCCCTTTCTGTCTGTCTATAAGTAAATAAAATCTTTAAAAAAAGCAAAGCCAGCTGAGCATGTTGGAAGAAATTTCTTTGAAGAACTATGCAGTAAGTTGTGCTGGTGACATAGGAGCCATTGCCAAAGTATGTCCTAATGTTAAAGGAGTAGATTTGTCAATAAGCCTGCTGTTGGCATGGGATGAAGTTGTAGATATTGCTGATCAGCTCAGACACCTGGAAGTCCTTAATCTCAGGGGCAATAAACTGAGATTTCCCCCTGGCTCACTATCTCTAATCAGAATATTTCCTGCACTGAAGGTTTAGTCCTCAGCCGAACAGGAATGTGTGCCAAGGTGCTCCATTGTGCCGTGGGGTGACCGGTCCTGGAGGAGCTCTACCTAGAGTCTAACAATATTTCCATTTCAGAAAGGCCGGCTGACGTTTTACAAATGGTCAACTTATTAGACCTGTCCCATAATCAGTTAATTGATGAAAATCAGCTGTTTCTAATAGCATATCTGCCCAGGTTAAAACAAGTAATTCTTTCTAACACTGGGATTTCTTCTCTACATTTCCCGGATGCTGGGATTCCGTGCAAAATGTGAGTGTTTCCTTCCTTGCCAAACCTTGTAGTCAGTGACAATCGGATATCGCAATGGTCATCTATCAACAAGCTGGATGAGTTACAGAGTCTGAGCTCTTTGTCCTGACAAAGACACCCCGACTGAAGGAAGCAGAGCGCAGACTGCCTACCAGTTCATTATTGCCAAGATTGGTCAGCTGCGAACCCTGAACAAATGTCAAATTCTTCCTGAGGAGAGGCAAGAGGCTGGAGCTGAGCTGGAATACAGAAAAGTGTTTGAAAATGAATGGAAAAAGGGTGCTGGGCATTAGGATCCAGACAAAAACAGGCCGAATGAGGAGCTCCTGTCAGCCCATCCCAGATACCAGGCACTCTGCCTCAAAAATGGTGCATGTGGAGAGGGGGAACTCAAAACACAGCCGCCGTGTTTGCTAAAGCCAGCTACTAACACTGAGGATAAAATATCCTCACCATCTGGATCAGAAAGTCCTAGAGAAGCAACTGCCAGACTCCATCACAGTTCAAAAGCTGAAAGGATTGCTGCCATGTCTTCTCACAGTTCCTTGTCAGCCCTTCTGTTGTCCTATGAAAGTCCCCAAATGCCAGGCAGGGAGATTGCACTAGAAAATGTCAGTCATTACAGTTTATTTCTGTGGAAATGGAGATCTTCTATTAGTGCGGTGGCGACAGGAAACTAATAAAGCTCAGAGACTAGACTGTTTATTGTAACTGGGGCTCACTGGAAATAATTGACTTATTGGAACAATTCTACTCTCAAAAAAAGAGGTGTTATAACTTGCCCTAAGTATAGAAAAGATTGTACTTTTTATTAGGAGGAGACCATTTCTAGGCTTGTATATGATGGCAATAATAAAGGCTTTGTTCCTACTTAAAAAAAAGTTACATATTTTTTCTACTAGATCAATTATATTAGTTTTTCTTAAACTGCAGGTGGGCTACAAAATCAATTCAGTTTGTTATGATTAACCTCTTTTTAAAAAAGAGTTTATTTATTTATCTTTAGAGAGAAGGGAAGGAGGGGAGAAAGAGAGGGAGAGAAACATCAATGTGTGGTTGCCCCTCACGTGCCCCCATCTGGGGACCTGGCCTGCAACCCAGGCATGTGCCCTGACTGGGAATCAAACTGGCAACCTTTTGGTTCACAGGCCAGCACTTAATCCACTGAGCCACACCAGCCAGGGCTGGTTATGATTAACATTTTAATAGATCGAATGAAATAGAATAGGAAATATCAGAGTATCACATCTTGTATTTTATGGTTTGCAGGCCAGCACTCAATCCACTGAGCTACACCAGCCAGGGCACACATCTTGTATTTTATGAACCTTTATGCTAGTTTATATGTGTATATGTTTGTCTCCTGGGTCAAATACATTTCTTAAATTTTCAAAACACTGTTATAGATTATGCTTTTGAAGGAAGCATGTGTTTTATATTTTCTGCAACTCTTATGATTAGAATGATGCTACTTTGTACAATATACATTTTCATTTTTTTTGTTCTACATATAATGCTTTAATTTGGATATTATTTAATTCCAAGGGCTTTGTGAGATTGGCTAACAATCTGATGAGGGCTAAGTATTACATCTTCGTTTTGCTTTTTTTCCAAGACAAATTTAACACGTATGTGACCCTGAAAGTGCAGAACGTGAAGAGCACAACCGTAGCAGTTCGTGGCGATGAACCGTCCTGGGAACAAGATTTTATGTTGTAAGTACTTTACAGCAGCAGCACACTTACAATGTTTGATAATCTTTCCCAGGCAAACACATTGGCTTAAACAACTACTGGCCCCAGATTCTGTGTATGTATGAGTTATAAAATATGTTAAATGTTATAAAACATATTTTAATGTATATTAAATGTTCTTTTTAAAAAACTACAGAGTTACAGAAACAAGTGAAGTGTGTGGTAGGCTAAGTATATCTGCAGTTTTGTTCTTCTGTGGATTCGTAATCTATTCTTAGAGACCAATTATGAATGTGAGTAAACTCCCAAATTATGTATTTGAAAATACTACCTAGCCAACTGGTACTGAGTTCCTGGTACTCAGAATTAGGATATGGTACAAATAGCATGAAATTAAACATAAGCTTTTTTGATTCTCAGAAGGCTCCTTGCAGGAGTGTGGTTATGCATGTGAGAGACTGTGTTTCTGTCTGTACCCGGGTCATCTGCTTTGGAGGATGAATATTTCAGTGCTTATAATCCTTTTGCTATTTGTAGTAAAATGTCCTACATTTACCTTGTTAATAAATGTTAGTACACATTAGTAGAATTTCTTACACATGACACAACATTTAGCATATTATGATTATAAGTGCTGGCTTTTAAAAACTTGATTATTTATTTTTTTCCTCTTTAAGTTTCAGGAAACTTTCCCTCTGATCTAGAAAAGGGGAGAGAAGTATAGAATATCATTTTGAAGGATGGGTGAATCACTTAGCTTCTCTGAGTGCCAGTTTTTATATCTGTAAAGTTCTACCTTTCTTACAAGACTATGCTTTTTTTCTTTTTGGCAAGGTGAGCATGAGAAGATCAAACAAGAAAATATATTAAAATTGCTGTGAAATTTGAAATTGAAGTGAAATTGTTTTGCAAGTTTACAGTGCATCTCAGAGAGACATAGGGATGACTATTATTTTTATGTGGAAACATTCCAATTCTCCAGGCTTTTAATATGCTGCTTTTTATAGTACCATTTAGGAAACTTTATTACAATAGTTAAAGGATAAGATTGTGAGGGCCTGGGCTAAGACAATAGCAAAGGGAATAGAGAGAAAAGGATGGCTTGAAGATGTTAACTGGGTAGAGCCAAGATTTGTTTTGGATGATTGGGTGAGTGACGTGCCACTCATTAGGATAGGAGACACTATAAGATCAGTTATGCACAAGCTTATATTTGAGGCTCTTACAAAACAGGTAGGAATTGAGGTAGAGAAGATAGAAACCTGGACCCGGCACTCAGGGAAGAAGTCTAGGTTGGATAAATATTTTGGTCAGTTGAAGCCGTAGGCATAGATGAGAAAGCCTAGGGAAGCCAGCGTGTAGGGTGAGAATAGGGCCCGGAGTGGAGCCCAGAGAGCACCAGCATGTAAAGAGGAGACAAATGGAACTAAGAAGGCATGGACAGAGAGCTACAGGGAGACATGTGATGGTAGTGTTCTGGAAGCAGAGGGTAAACTGGGGCTTCAAGAAGAAAGAGGCCAGTGGTGTCAAATTTCTCCCTGATTGCCTCTCTCTCAATATTCCCTTTCTTAGTTATCGTAACCAGAAAATGGTATCGCTTGTTTCTTTTTTTTTTCTAAAATTGAATTCATTGGGTGACTTTGGTTAATAAAACTGTATAGGTTTTAGGTTTACAATTCTATAATGCATCGTTTGTACACTGTATTGTGTGTTCACCACCTGAAGTCAAGTCTCCTTCCATCACCCTTTATCCCCTCTTTACCTTCTTCTACCTCCCCCCACGCACATTTCCCTCTTGTGATAACCATACTGTTGTCTGTGTTAGGAGGGGTTTTTTTTTTTTTTACTTAATCCCTTCACCTTTTTCACCTAGCCCTTTCACAACGGTCAGTCTTTTCTGTGTATTTGTGAATCTCTTTCTACTTTGTTAGTTTATTTTGTTCATTTAATTCCACCTATGAGTGAAATCATATGGTATATGTCTTTTTCTGACTGGCTTATTTTACTTAGCATAATATTCTACAGGTTCATACATGCTATCCCAAAAGGTAAGATTTCCTTCTTTTTTATGGCCAAGTACTTTTCCATTGTGCCAATGTACCACAGCTTTTTTTTTTTTTAAAAAGGAATCTTTTAAAAAGATATTTAATTATTTGTTTATTTGTTTGTTTATTTATTTTTAGAGAGAGGGGGAGGGGGAGAGAGAGAGAGAGAAACATTGATGTGTGAGAGATACATCAACTGGTTGCCTCTCACACACCCCAAACTGGGGACCTGGCCCGCAACTCAGACATGTGCCCCGACTGGGAATTGAACTGGCAGCCTTTTGGTTTGCAGGTGGGTGCTCAATCCACTGAGCCACACCAGCCACCACAGCTTTTTTATTTACTCATCTCCTAATGGGCACTTGGGCTGCTTCTAGATCTTGGCTCTTTATTATACATAATGCTACAGTGAACACAGAGGTACATATATTCTTTTGAGTTAGTATTTTGAGTTTCTTTGGATATATTTCCAGAAGTGTAATTGCTGGATCTAAGCCAGTTTCATTTTTAATTTTTTGAGGTATCTCCATACTGCTTTTCACAGTAGCTGCACCAATCTGCATTCCCACCAACAGTGCACAAGAATTCTCTTTTCTCCACATCCTCCCCATCACTTATTTGTTGATTTATTGATGGTAGGCATTCTGACAGGTGTGAGGTGATATTTTATTGTGGTTTGAATTCGCATTTCTCTGATGATTAGTGATGTTGATTGAGTATCTTTTCATATGTCTATTGGCCATCTGTATGTCCTCTTTGGAGACGTATATATGCAGGTCCGTTGTCCATTTTTTAATTGGATTGTTTGTTTTCTTGGTTTTGAGTTTTATAAGTTTAATATTTCTTTATAAATTTTGGATGTGAACACCTTCTCAGCTGTATTATTGGCGAATATATCATCCCATTCAGTGGGTTGTCTTTTCATTTTGCTGGTGGTTTCCTTTGCTGTACAAAACCTTTTTAGTTTGATGTAGTCCCATTTGTTTATTTTTTCTTTTGTTTCCCTTGCCTGAGGAAGATATATCTGAAAAAATGCCGCCCCTTTTCATATCTCACCCTTTCAAGCAGTCTCAATGTGGCTTCTTCTGTAAACCCTTGGTTATAAGACTTCTCTTCAGCTAGTCTTTTGGTTGGTTATTCGGATTGAATGCTCTATATTTTAGTTGCAATTTCAGTTTGGTCCTGGGAGGAAGTGAGTGTAACATCCGTTTACTCTGCTGCCATCTTGGATCCCTGTTTCTTTCTTTTCACATGTAGTGTGTGACATCAGTTATAAACAGTTTATTCAAGTCTCTTACTATGTGCATATGTGTATACAAGATTGTGGGCTAGGCAAATTCACAATATTAAGTGAACATGCCTTCCTTGCCCTTAAGATATGATTTAGTCCTAGAAATAAGCTAGAATAAGCCTAGAATAAAAATTCACATCGAATTTTTATGTGTGAGCTTATCATAACACAGCTCTGGCTATGGTGTGTAAACCTAGCAATCATACTTTCTTCCAGCTTCCTGTTGGCTGGAATAATCACTTAGCGTTATAACTGTTCCCAGCATGTGAAACATAGTGATATTCTGCGGCCTTTCATCAGCATTGCTAGCTTTATTCTTGCACATTTATTTTCCAATATCCGAAAGCACTTTTTCCTTTCAGCCCTGCTATGATATGTGTGAATTTTCTTTCCTGTCTCCCACCTTGAGATTCTGTGTGGATTTTGCCCTCTTTTCTTTTACACGTGAGTTTTATCGGCTACTTTCTCTGCCTTTCTGCTCCTATTCTTTATCCTCCTATGCTGTCCTTGTGTCAGCTGCCGACTCCATTGCTGGTCTCTTGGCCCCCTTTCTTTTTTCCTTTTCCCTGATGTAGTTTGTAGCAATATCTAATATTATTTTGATATTTCACATTATTTATCTTTAATATTTCTGTATCTTATTTCCAGGACTCAATCATATCTTAAGGGCAAGGAAGGCATGTTCACTTAATATTGTGAATTTGCCTAGCCCACAATCTTGTATACACATAGGCACATATACTGTTGACTGAGTTAATTAACAGAAGAAACTTCCCTGAGCTCTGGGAATGAGGCATAAAAAGAATTCTTAGACTTCTCATAATTGGGCCTCCTGAGCAAACATAAAGGAGAAAAGGGGCTTGTAGAAGGTATCCTCATTGTTTCAGGCTTACTCCCCAGAGTTCCCTGAAGATCACATTTTCCTTTTTATCTGTCCAGGTCAGGCTGTTAAAGACCTCTGGCTATTTATATTATCCATGGGCTTGAGATGCTATTTAGGAGTTGCATTGGGATTATTAAGTATGAATCCCCAAGGTTTTTTTTTGTTTTGTCTTTTGTGTTTTTTTTTAACAGATTCAAAATGTATGGGTTGTTACATATATTTTTCAGGGCTAATCAGTTAATCAGGCTATGTGAAACTGTGACAAAAAGCTTAGTTTTCCTGCTGTGAGCATCGTGACTTAGTGACTAGGTTTAGTCTGCTTTGTGGCTTTGCACGGCTTTCCAGATAGCTTGGAAGTTTTTAGAAACAGGAACTGGGTCCTGTATTGTGTGTCTTCCCCTCAGTACTAAGCCGAATGAATGCTCTCAGGAACCAGAAAGTAATGAGTAAGCTCATTATTACATTCTGTGTTTCGTTGTATTTATATGGAAGGGGCAAATTTTCTTTGCTTCACTCATTTTCAACACACTTGATATGAATTATATGGCGATAATACCACATCCCAAAGTTGTGAATCCGAGAACATTTATCTTAATAGTACAACAGGGAGGCCAAGCTTTTCTCTAAAGTGTTAACTTGAAACTTCTACATGTGGTGAATAGCTGTTGTTTTCCTGAGAATACCTTTCTGTTTTTTCTGCTGGAATTGGCCTTTTCTCATCTTTCTTGCATTTCCTTTCAAACAGAGTTGTGTTTCAGTAAGAACTTTCTGGAGAAAGTTTTTAGCATTAACCCGTTTGCCTGTTTCACTTTAAGACTATGATTACGTTTGAGTTAGCCCTTCCAAGCTGATATTCCACGATGGCTGACATTGCTTTTTGCTTTGTGGTTATCTGGCTCTTGGCAGAATGATTTCTTTTCAGATTTTTCCTAGTTATTATTGCAGGAAAATCATTGTTTATCATTATCCTGTGATAATCATTTTTTTTTTAAAGCGACAGTGCCTACTTTAACAGATAATAACTAATGGGTTCTCCAGGGGCTGCCTGGTGTGAACTGGTACACTCTAGTGTCCCTTACCTGCCTCTGACCATCTGTTCCCACCAAACTTAGATGTTCTTAGGGGTCTGTTTACTTCTGCGTAGACTCCATTCCAATTCCATTCCATAAATCTTGGGAAGAAGCCTTGCTTTTCTCTAAAGGTCTTCTGTATACAGTCCGCAGGTATAAGTTATGAGCTGTGTTAGTATTAACAAAAAAACATATGACTATTGCTTAAGGGTGAAGCCTGTAGGTGGGTAGCCCTCATAGTAATGCCTTTACTCTTGGCTTCACTTAAAAAAAAAAAGATATGGTGTTAATGTAATCATGATTAAACTGCAAAGTAGAGGGGACAGACTGACAAAGGCGTTTTTCTATGGATACCTTACATAGCTTTCTAGGAACCTAAACAATGATTTCAGCATTCTGGGGCATTTTGATTTTCCCTGATGACAGAATTCTGGTGATAAAGTATTCAAGGTTTAGCAAAACAAGAGATGTTTCTGTTTCCTTCGTATTGTCTGGCTTTCTTTAAAGGACTTTCTTTTTTCCTTTAGTGAGATTAGTCGCCTGGACCTGGGTCTGAGTGTGGAGGTGTGGAACAAAGGACTGATCTGGGACACCATGGTGGGGACCGTGTGGATTGCACTGAAGACTATTCGACAGTCAGATGAGGTCAGTCCTGGCACTGCCCACTTGTAGGTATGGTCGTAGCTCTTGCTTCTCTCCACTCTAGCTTCATTCAGCTAATATCATCCATACATCTCAGATTGCTCTGCCTGCTTGCTAATTAGAGGCCAGGCAACTGGCTTATTCCTACATCACCCAGAGGTTTAGGGGATTTTATTTAGATCTGGTCTTCCCTCTGCCCTGATTGAACTCAGAGGTGCTAGAACACTTTTTAGACTTATTAGGTAGATAGCTCTTCTGAGTATTCTGTGTGTGTGTGTGTGTGTGTGTGTGTATGTGATAGATTGAATTAGGGTACCCGTGGTTTCTACCTTTTCCCCCCAAGATATTTTCCTAGAAGGAGCCCAAATAAACTTCCTCAGCCACTTGGCTGGCTCCTCTTCTCTCCTCCAGGTCCTGTTCTCTGCTTTTTTTTCCTTGGATTACCAATCCCCAGGGAACCAGTTTCAATCTTCCTTCTTCTACAAGTAACCCTAACAGAGTTTAAGGAACTACAAGGCTTGGCAATTGGTATTTACATGGTCTTTCTACATCATTTTCAAGACTGAACTCCCATTCCACTTTCTCAGATTCGACCATAACTCAGCATAATTTCCCCATAGACCCTCAGTTTGAAGCGGGAGAGAATCTATAGTATTCCTGTTTGACTCTTACATGGACTATTAGTTTTCTCTGGGAGTGGGGATGGTAAAAATGTGCCTCTCCTTTCTAATTTTCTCTTAGTTCTGGCAAAGTCTCTATTCCCCCAGACAAATGGGAAGTTCATTTTCATTGTGGCCCCAGTTCAAGTCTACTTAACTAACAATGTTCATAGCCCTTTAATGATTAGAAATAGCGACACATGAAGTGTCACAGTTATTAAGAATTGCACAGCTCAAGAGGCAGTCAATCGATGTCTCTCTCACATGCAGATGTTTCCCTCTCTTTCTCCCTCCCCCCTAAAAATAAACACAATCTCAAAAAAAAAAAAAAGAAAAAAAAGAATTGCTCAGATTAAATATTGGTCTGTGGAGGTGCTTGGTTTTTCAGTTTGGTACTTCGGAAATTCTGTCCTCAGTGGGCTTGCAAAGAGCTGCTCTCTCCCCAAAGAGGGATAACAGAGGCCCCATGCAGCAGAGGCGGGTGGGGACAGTATTGTGTTTGTCTCATCAGGGTGTGAGTGGCCCTCAGAAGCTCTCCAGCAAGGACATTCAGAGAAATACACCTGGCTCTTCAACCAAGAGGGAAGTCATGAAAGAGTAAAGTGTAATCTTAGATCTTTCTTTTCCAGGAAGGGCCCGGGGAGTGGTCCACGTTGGAGGCAGAGACATTAATGAAAGACGATGAGATCTGTGGAACTAAAAACCCAACTCCTCATAAAATTTTGCTGGATACAAGATTTGAATTGCCTTTTGGTGAGTCTATTTGATTAGATTTTTAAAGCCATTTAATACTTTTTTTGCCATATTGTTTGAAAGTGTTGGCTGGTTGTTTCATTATTGTGTCTTTTGTCTTATCATCCACCTCCTTGGAGAACCTGCTGTCTTTTGCCTCTCTATTCTGTATGGTGCCTCGCCCAGGGATGGTGCTAATTAAAGAATCCACAATAAAAGCATTCTCTTTGAGTTATTTTGTCTTCCCTGACTGTTTAGTATAATGAAATACCTACTTGTTAGAGAACATCAATAATTTATTCTTTTGGTAATATTTTAATGTTTATTGTCTTGAAGCAAATATATACCTACAATCAGCTGATTTAAAAAATGAAGTAGCACCAACAAATAGAATAGTAATTTAAAAGGTAATTTTTAAAAAATCACAAAAGTACAGGCCCTGGTAAAAGTTCAAATAGTGTGGAGATGTACATGGATAGAAGTTGTTTCTCTTCCTGCTTCCTTCCACGTCCTTTGCATTTCCTGCAGGGGTTAAAGAGGTAAACCACTATTAGCTTTCTTGTGTGTTAGTTTAGATACAAGAAATATCTAGAAATATTATTTTGACAAAATTTGGACCATACCCTATATACTATATATAGTGATAGAGTCTGCGTCACACAATGACGTCTCAGTCAGTGACGGACCTGGTATATGATGGTGGTATACTGTATAGCCTAGGTGTGCAGCAGGCTATATCATCTAGGTTGGTGTAACTACACTCTATGATGTCACAGTGTGGCAAAATTGCCTACTGACTCATTTCTCTGAAAGTAGCTTGTTCTTAAGCTGTGCATGACTGTATATAGTGTTGTATAAACTACAAAAGCACATTGTCTTGGACATCATCCATGTTTTACTTTAAGGTCTATCTTGCTGATCTCAACAGCTGCCTGTATGATAAATTTTCTAAGCAATCCTTTATTGATTGCCATCTAGGTTTCTAGTGTTTTTTTATATTACATAACTACTGCACTGAACAGCTTTGTACACCTGTGCTCATTTGTACTTTATCCTAAGTCTAGGATAAAGTCCTTAAAGTAGAATTTAAGGCATGGGTCAGATGGAATATGCACCATTACTTTTCATAGTTCTGTCGAGTTACTTGTCAGAAAGATTGTACCATTTTATATTCTTACCAACTATGTCTGAGTTCTCTCTCTTCTACACATGTTTACCAACATTTCGTATTTCACAATTTTAATATTTTTGCCTAATTGATTTATATGACATCTTGTTTTAATTTTAATTTTAATTTTGACTGTTCACACTAATGATATTCACATATAATTTTGTTATTGCTGCTATTTTATGATTTCAGTTGTGCCTTATATGTTGTACCTTATGGTGATTTAAGCAAAAGTGGCATGATTTTCTAGTAAGCTCAGATACAACTAAGCTCAGAACAACTATTACTTCAGAAAAATAGAAAGGAAGACGTTCTTTTTTAAAAAATTTTTTTTAAATTTTTATTCAGTTACAATTGTCTGCATTTTCTCCCCATCCCTCCATCCACCCCAGCCAATCCCATCCTCCCTCCCCCCTCCCCCCTGATTTTGTCCTTGTGTCCCCTATAGTAGCTCCTGTAGACCCCTCTCCCCACTATCCTCTCCCCACTCCCCTCTGGCCATTGTTACATTGTTCTTAATTTCAATGTCTCTGGTTATATCCCATTTGCTTTTTTCTTTTGTTGATTGTGTTCCAGTTAAACGTGAGATTATATGGTATTTGTCCCTCACTGCCTGGCTTACTTCACTTAGCATAATGCTCTCCAGTTCCATCCATGCTGTTGCAAAGGGTATAATCTCCTTCATTTTCTCTGCTGTGTAGAATTCCATTGTGTAAATGTACCATAGTTTTTTTATCCATTCATTTGCCGAGGGGCACTTAGGTTGCTTCCAGGACTTGGCTATCGTAAATTGTGCCCCATTTTTTAAAAGTAGTTTTATAGTTTTAGGTCTTGATCCATTTTGAGTTAATTTTTTATGTGGTGTTAGGTAAGGGTCCAACTTCACTCTTTTGCATACAGATATTCAGTTTCCCTAGCACCATTTGTTGTAAAGATTTTTCCCCATTGAATGTACCCTTGTCAAAAAATCATTTGACAATATACATGAAGGTTTATTTCTTGGCTTTCTAGACTATTGATCTATATACCTGTCTTTATGTGAGTACCACACCATTTCAGTTACTGTAGCTTTGTAGTAAGTTTTGAAATTAGGAACTGTGAGTGCTCTAGCTTTGTTCTTTTCAAGATTATTTTGGCTGTTTGGGATCTGTTGAAATTCCATATTAATTTTAGGATGGAGTTTCTATTTCTGCAAAAAAAACACACCCCAAAACAACAAAAAAACACCATTGGGATTTTGATAGTGATCACATTGAATCTGTAGATCACTTTGGGTAGTATTGACAGCTTAACAATATTAAGTATTCTGATCCAGTGGGGATACTAGACATTATTTAGGTTTTTGTAAAGATTAAAGAAAATGTTCCTAGCCCTTGACTGGTGTGGCTCAGTGGATTGAGTGCTGGTCTGCAAACCAAAGGGTTGCTGGTTCGATTCCCAGTCAGGGCACATGCCTGGGTTGTGGGCCAGGTCCCCAGTAGGGGGTCTTTGAGAGGTAGCCACACATTGATGTTTTTCTCCCTCTCTTTCTCCCTCCCTTTCCCTCTGTCTAAAAATAAATAAATAAAATCTTTAAATAAATAAGTAAAGATAATGTTCATAGCAAGAATGAAGCCACCAGTAAAATCAGTCCATTGCTGTCACCCCTGTAATTTTGATCATTTGATTGAACAAAGTGTTATTAACTCATGATTAAATTATTAGCCAGGTGGTGAAAGACAAATAACATTTGATTTCACCTATAAGTGGAACCGAATCAACAAAACAAGTTAGCAAAATATAACCAGAGACATTGAAATAAAGAACAAACTGACGGTAACCAGAGAGGAGGGGGAGAGGGATAATGGGGGAAAATAGGGGAAGGGCCATCAAGGAACATGTATAAAGGACACATGGACAAAGCCAAAGGGGGGTAGGTTTGAGGGTGGGAGGCAGGGATGGGGTGGATGGGGGGGTGTGGTGGGGTAAAAATGGAGACAACTGTATTTGAACAACAATAAAAATAAATAAATTATTAACCTAGTAATGTGTTCTCTTCTTTTTTATGATAGATATCCCAGAGGAGGAGGCAAGATATTGGACCTACAAATTGGAGCAAATCAATGCCTTGGAAGCTGACAATGAGGTAGGAACTGCCTTATTTGCAATATGGAGAGATAGAGAAAAATCTCTTTATAGGATACTAGTTTTGAACAGAGGGGCCTGTGAACATGTTGAAGAATGAAAGAATTACAACTGTGTTAAGGGAAAAAAAAACTGTGTTAAGGAAAAAAGGCATCTGGAAGATTGTCTGACATTTCGTTGGAAGGCTTTTTGTCCTGCACTTCCTATTCTTCTCATTGTTCCCCAGAAGTGGCTGACTTGGCACTAGTCTAGCTCTAGAGATTGTTGGGCAAGGAGCTTATACTGGAGAGACTGTCCTCTGGTTACACAGATGAACAAAAGGCATTTCTGCTGCTTGTTCCCAGATTTTTGGATATGTAACTTTATTTGTATGCTCTTTTAAGGGGTGCTTAGACTATTGCATTGAATGGTCCTGCTGTCCTAACTTATCTCCAGAAAGGGGCCTGGTGACTAGAAGATAACACCACTCAATCTGGTGTGGATCAAAAAACTATGGTACATTTACACAATGGAATTCTACGCAGCAGAGAGAAAGAAGGAGCTTATACCCTTTGCAACAGCATGGATGGAACTGGAGAGCATTATGCTAAGTGAAACAAGCCAGGCAGTGAGGGACAAATACCATATGATCTCACCTTTAACTGGAACATAATCAACTAAAGAAAAAAAGCAAACGGGATATAACCAGAGACATTGAAATTAAGAACAATGTAACAATAGCCAGAGGGGAGTGCGGAGGGGGATAGTGGGGAGAGGAGTCTACAGGAGCTACTATAAAGGACACATGGACAAAATCAAGGGGGAGGGTAGAGGTGGGGGAGGGAGGTGGGATTGGCTGGGGTGGGGTGGAGGGGTGGGGAGAAAATGCAGACAACTATAATTGAATAACAATAAAAATTTAAAAAAATAAAATAAATGTAAACTGTTAAAAAAGAAAAGAAGAAGAAGATAACACCACTCAGTCTGGGCAATCAGGAATGGGAAATGTTTTTGATAAGGTTGTGGAGGGAAAAGATAAGTTATTTTACTTTTGGACTTGATGGGAGCTTTATACAATTGGTCTGATTACAAGGTAAAATTGGAGTCCTGGGGGATATTTTGATGGAAATGTCTGATAGGCAAATTCATGAAAGAATCTGAAGCTCATGGTTGGAAGGAGTGGGAAGCTATAGGCATAGAGTTTGGATTTATCAAGATAATGGTAGCAATTGAAGTCATAGGAAAAGAAGAGCTCACTAAGGGAGAGTATGTACAAACAGTATTAAAGAAGAACAAGGCCAAAACTTTGGGAAACATCAAAGATAGAATCTTGAAAAACAAAAGAAACTGAGGAAGAGCTGTCCATAAGAGAACCAGGAAAATTTCATGGAACAAAGAAAAGTTTTAACAGAAATTCTTGATGGTGTCAAATGTTACTGAGAACAAAGAAGACAGGTAATGAAATGGAGCCATTAGACTGGCAATTAATGTCCAGTATCCTTAGATTAGTGCAGGAAGCCAAAATGCAGTGGTCTGAGGAGTGCATTCATTTCCTAAGGCTGCCATAACAAAGTACTACCGACTGGATATCTCATAACAACAGAAATTTTTTCTCTCACAGTTCTGGAGGCTAGAACTTTTAAATCAGGGGTTGGCAGGGTCAGTTCATTCTGGAGTCTCTGAGGAAGAAATTGCCCCATGCCCCCTAGTTACAGGTGGTTCCCACCAGTCCTTGCTGTTTCTTGGCTTGTAGACACATCATTCTAGTCTGTGTTTCCATTATCACATGCCTCCCTGTGTGTGTTTCTCTGTCCTCACAGTTATCTTACGTGCACTTTCTGTGTCTGTGTCCAATTTGCCATTCCTCCTGTAAGGACACCCGTCGCTGGATTAATGTGATTACATCTGCAGAGAGATCACATTCACAAGTATGGAGGATTAGGTTTCAACATATTTTTTTTGAGGGATACAATTCAACCCACATGGAGTTATATCAAAGGTGGAGAATGGGAGTTTGGGACAACCACAAACTACTCTTTTCCGGAATTTTCCTTATCTTACCTAAGTCCTTATTAGGCTTTCTATTTTTGAGCTGCATAACTCTTTCCAGGTTCAGTTTGTCCTCTCCCCTTGATAAATGCTGAAATGCACCCTGTCCTTTCATCCACTTTACCTTTTGCGTTCTTGTTTCCCCAAAGCTTGGCTGTGGAGTAGTATACAGCCTTTTAGTCTCACGTTTTCTTTGTTTTCCTAGTAAAGAAATACATTGAATTTTACTGCGTCACTGCAGAAGCAGATGAAGGGATTAAAACAATAAAACTAAATGCAATTTATGCAAACATTGCAGAATTTTACAAGTTCTAAAAATAAGAGTTCTTAGACTATGGTTCTCAATTCCCTCTGAGATTTCTGCTGTTTGTATATTAGGATATGGAGTTCATTAAGTTAATTTTTTTCCTATATCACCTTTAAAAAAAAATTGCTTTATTGAAATATAGTTTGTGTATTTTACAGTTTACATGTACATTTAAAGTATACAGTTTAGTGGCTTTTAGTATGTTCACGGAATTGTACATCCATCACAATTAATTTTAGACCATTTTCATTACTCCATAAAGAAACCCTGTGCTATTAGCTATTGTACCCTGATTTCCTCATCTTCCTCAGTCCTAGGCAGCCGCTAAGTCCTAGGCAACTACTTTCTGTCTCTATACAATTTGCTTATTCTAGATGTTTCATATAAATGTTATTATATAACATGTGGTCCTTTGTGCCTGTCTTCTTTCATTCAGTATAGTATTTACAAAGTTTCTTCTATGTTGTAGCATGCACCAGTACTCCATTCTTTTTTATCGCCAAGCAATATTCCAATGGTAGTTATACTACATTTTATTTATTCATTCACCAGTTGATGATGGACAATTGTGTTGTTTTCATTTTTTTTTTTAAAGATTTTTAAAATTTACTTTTAGAGAGGGGAAGGGAGGGAGAGAGAGAGGAAGAAAAACATCAGTGTATGGTTGCCTCTCACATGTCCCCTACTGGGGACCTGGCCCAAAACCTAGGCATGTGCCCTGACTAGGAATCAAACTGGCGACCCTTTGATTTGCAGGCCAGTGCTCAATCCGTTGAGTCACTCCAGCCAGAGCTTGTTTTCATTTTTTGACTGTTATGGATAACGCTGCTGTGAACATTCACATAGAAGTTTGTGTTTGGACATAGGTTTTCAATTCTCTTGGATATACGGGAATATACTTGCTGGATCAGATGGTAATATGTTTAAGTATTTTAGAAACTGCCAGATTGTTTTCCAAAGTGGCTGTACCAATTTATATTCCCACTAACAGTGTAAAGGGTTCCAATTTCTCCATATCCTTGCTAACACTTGTTATCTGTATTTTTGATTATAGCCATCCCAGTGGGTGTGAAGTGGTATCTCAATGTGATTGCCACTTTGTTTAAAAAATTTATTATTGGAATTTTTGAACATGCAAAATATATAGAATTACTCTGTCTTCTTTGCTGGAGTATTTTGAAAGCAATCCCAGATATCATCTTGTCTCACCCATAAATACATAAATACATCAATATAACCCCACAATGCCTTTAGCACATTGAACTTAACAGTAATTTCTTAATGTCATGTAATATTTAGTCTGAGTTCAAATTTCCTTTATTATTTCAAAGATGTCTTGTCTTTGTTGATTTGTTCAATTCAGGATCCAAACAAGTTGTACATATTTGGTTATTATGTCTCCTAAATCATTTTAATTCTATAGTTGTTTCCCCTTCCCTCATTTGTTATTAGAACTCTGCACATTCTGAATTTGACTGGTTATATTCCCAAGGTTACTTTTACCAGGTCCTTATATCCCTCTTAAGACACATCATAATTAAAATGCCAAAGGTTAAAGATAAAGAGAGACTCTTAAAAGCAGCAAGAGAAAAGAAGTTAGTTACATACAGGGGAGTTCCCATAAGACTGTCAGCTGATTTCTCAGAAGAAACTTTACAGTCTAGAAGGGATTGGCAAGAAATATTCAAATTCATAGAAAGCATGGTCTTCAGCCAAGATTGTTCTACCCTGCAAAGCTATCATTTAGAATCTAAGGGGAGAGTAAGAGTTTCCTAGACCAGAAGAAAGTAAGGGAGTTCATTATCACCAAACCATTATTATATGAGATGTTAAAGGGACTTATTTAAGAAAATGAAGATTAAAACTATGAACAACAAAATGCCTATAAATACAAATCAACAATTGAATCTAAAAAACAAACTAAGCAAACAAAAGAACAGAGACAGAATCATGGATATGGAGAGCAGTTTGATGGTTGCCAGATGGTGTTGGGCAATGGATGAAGAGGTTGAAGAAGTACAAATAGGTAGCTACAGAATAGCCATGGGGATGTAAAGTACAATATAGAAAATTGAGTAGCCTAAGAACTTATATGCCTGTCCCATGGACATGAGCAATGGTGTGGGGATTGCCTAAGGGAGGGGGCTGATGGGTGGAGAGAGACAAAGGGGGAAAAATCAGGCCAGAGAGGGTCTCTTCATGTGGCTCTTGTTCCCTACAGTTTATCTTATACAGCAGCAAGAGTGCTTTCTAAAGTGTAATAACGTCACATCTCTCTTGTGTTTAAAAGTCTAAATGGCTTCCCAATGCACTGGAATAAAATCCAAACTCTTTACCATGGTTTATAAACTCTACTCCCCCCACTGCCTGGAACAAGGCCTTGCACATTATAGGTACTCAAGAAATATCTGTTGAAAGAATGACTCATTAAATGGCAGTGCTAGGGAAGCTCTGTCTTGCCCAGGATTTCACAGCTTATTAATAAATGGAGGAGTCAGGATGAAAGCTCCAGATTATTTTTAAGTTGCTAGACCATGTTATGTTTTCCCAGCCTTCCAATGGGATCTTAACCAAACTATTCTGTCTTCCAAATTCTATGTACCTGTGTTAATTTGTTTATGCCTTTTTCCTTGTTGTTTTGCCTTTCTAAGTCCTGCCCATCCTCAAGACTTGAACTTAATTATGCTCCATTTTTTAAGGCTTCAGTATTCTGGTTTTTTTTTTTTTTTTTTGGTGGTATGGTGGTGGGTTAGGGTGGAGGCTAGAGTATAATGTGTGGCTGTAGTGAGGGGGACTGTAGTAGACTTCAGATGTGCAATTACTTGCTTAAATAAGTAATTTCACTTATTTCCCAAATGCTCTCATTAGGGAAGAAGCACTATTACTCTTTTTTTTTTAAACATCAGAAAATTCAGGCTCAGAGAGGTTTTCAGTTCCATCACTCAAATGCAGAAATCTATGCTTTATCCACAGGAAAACTTAGAGGACTGGATTTTCTAAGTTTTCTGAGGCTTCTCTAAGACTAAGCCTCCTACGGCCGCTTGTCAGGTACCCTTGGTCGGAACAGTCTCTCTGCTATCCTGCTTTAGCCTGTTGCATTGGACCAGTGTCATGTCTGATATCCTGGCCATTATGTCAGGATCACACACGGAAATCAGCAGAATCATTTGTTTCTTTTCAATAAAAAATTGGACTCCTCAAATGCTAAACCTTTTTTACAGGTAACTGTGATTTTTTTCTCTTTATTTATCATATGTGGTTTTTTCCTTCTTTCTGCTTCTAGTATACTATTCAAGAAGAAAGCCAGAGGAAGCCATTGCCCAGTGCTGCCGCCCAGTGTTGTAAGTGAGAAACTTGTCCTTGAATCTGTCTCAGTCACAGCTTTCTATGAGTTCTCCAAATGTGGCTTATTCTGAATTGGGGAGGGTGGAGTTGTGATGTGTGCAATCAGAAGCTATTCCAGAAGCACAACTACTCAGGTCCATACCTCCACTGGCTCTGCCCATTAGCTTTAGGAAAAGGTCTTTTGGTTTTGCGTGGCTGTAGGCAGGGCATTGGTGCTTGTCTTTTTTCTCCATTTGCCAGCTTTTATCCTTGGATGAATGATTTTACTTATTCTATCTTCATCAAACTGTTACTGTTCTTTAAGGCTAAGTTTAAATGTCACTTCCTCTGGGAAATCTTTTTGCTGCTTTTCCTTCTCCCAAGTCTAGCTAGGTGTCTCTCCTCTGCTTCCATAGTACCCTCTGCATACATCGTCATATAACCTATCATGTATTATGATATATGTATATTTCCTTGACAAGAACACAAAGTGTTTAAAGGCATAGACATCCTTCCTTTTTGCATTCCCAGCATCTGGCTCAATACTTAATACATAGTATAGTATGCCACAAAAAGTTTTGATAAATGATTAACTGGGTGAGAGAACTTGCCATTTCTCCTGAGATTAATTTACTCAGACCACACAGATTCCTTCTCGAAATGAGCCATGCATTGTTGGTGTATTACTACCCTCTCCTCAGTTTCTCTCCGAACAGCTTGAGGATGCACTAAAGGACTGAGCTGGAGTCTGTTCTCCTTCACTTTTTCAACCTGTGTGGTGTGTGTGTGTGTTGTGCTTCTTTTGTGTTACTATAGTTTTTCTGAATCAAATGTCAAACTCATCAACTGCAGGTTGAAAGTGGTGGTAATGGTGGTTGTAGTCGTAGTAATACTAGTAATAAAAGGATCATAATGTCTAACATATTTGGAGGTCTTACAATATGCCAGATGCTGGTCTAAGAGCTAAAATGTACTAACTTATTTAATCTTCACAACAGCCCCAAGACATAAATTTTACTCTCGGCTTTCTCCATTTTTCAGATGAGGAAACTGAGATATATAGAGATTGAGTAATTTGCCACAAATATCATAGGTTGTAAGTGATGAAGTACCATATTTTGCCATGTATAATGTGTACTTTTTTGCCCAAATTTTTGAGGGAAAAATAAGGATGTGCATTATACATGGGTAGTACTAATTCCGTATCTATATAAATGTTAATTCTTTTATTTATGCTTATGTGTTAAAAGTGTAACTCTAGAAAGCAATAATGATATCCCTATACAAGATAATGCCCTGGAATATGATAATTGGTTTTGTTTCTAAATATAAATAAATAAATAAATAACTGAATTAAGAAATTAAAATGAAAGATTTCTTTTTCTGAAAGGTTGGGCCAAAGATGTGGATGCAAATTATACATGACAGAATACAGTAAATACTCAAACACAGACAACCTGACTTGATAGCCCCTGCCTCGAATCACTTTGTTATACTATGTTCCATCACATTGTTTGTGAGAATGAAAACTTCCACTGATGGATTGTAAATTCATTGGTTTCCTTCCATATTATAAGCTACTCTTACTTTTATAAGGTAAAAGTAAGACCAATGGCAGAGGTCAACATTTTTTCTTTCTTTTTTAAAAATTTATTTATTTTTATTTTATTATTATTTTTTAAACAATGCTCAGAGAAGACACTTTTTTAAAAAATTAACTTATTTTTAGAGACAGAGGAAGGGAGGGAGAAGAGAGGCTCTCAAACATTGATGTTTCTCTCAAACATCGATGTGCCAGAGATAGATCAATCAGTTGCCTCTTGCACACCCTAACTGGGGACCTGGCCTGCAACCCAGGCATGTGCCCTGACTGGGAATTGAACTGGTGACCTTGGGGTTCACAGGCTGGTATTCAATCCACTGAGCCACATCAGCCAGGGCGAACATTTGTTCTTCATTTAAAGAAAACCTGCTGTTTTTTTAATGTTGTATTTTATTTTTTTCCCCTTTTTGGCCATTTAGGACCTAGAATTTATCAAACACTTAGGGTCATTGAGACCAGAGGAATGAGCATTGAAGAGCAGGCTGTGAATTAAAAGTCTAGGTCCTTTCCAAAATCATTGTAATGAGCTAATTTTGACCTCTTTAATCTTTTAAACCTTTTTCTAGGTCTGCTAATGAGAAGTGAAATGGAATGATTGAAAATTTCACTTCCCATTCCTCGTGGGCCCATTTGATGAAGTGCAGTCGAAGGGATTAAAGAGCAAATGCCAAGAGGCAGGAGGAAATAAGAGGCCATAAATAATCAAGTTTATGAATTCTCATACATTTTTTCATCTGTTTACTGCCTAATTTTAATTTTTTCATGAATAGCCTGTTCCATCTTTGACTTCTTCATATATTTCCATTTTGAAAAATTTTAAACTTACAGAAAAGTTGGAAGTACAATGAATACCCATTTACCTTTTTCTAGAATCAGTGATTAATATTTTGCTTCATTTGCTCCCCCTTTTCTCATTTTTCTCTCATATCTTTATTACTCTCTCTATTTAGACATACAGAAAAACATACACACACATATTTTCTGAATCATTTGAATAAAGCTTCAGACTTCATGACACATCAGCATGTATCCTCTAAGAGCTAGGACAGAATACATAACCAAGATACCATTGTCAGAATCAAGCATTTAACATTAATACAATAATGTAATCTAATTTACAGTCCCTATTAGGAATTCCCCAGTTGTTTCCTAAATATTTTTTATAGCTAATCCCCCTCCACCCCCACTGCATGATCTAATTAAGAATCACACATTTTATTTGGTTGTCCTGACTCTTTAATTTTTTTAAAAGACTTTATTCATTTTTAGAGAGAGGAGAAGAGAGGGAGAAGGAGAGGGAGAGAAACATTGATCGGGTAGCCTCTCGGATGCCCCCAACAGGGGACCTGACTCAACCCAGGCTGTGTACCCTGACTGGGAATCTAACCAGCGACCTTTCGGTTTGTGGGATGAGGCTGAACCCATTGAGCCACACCACTCAGGGCTGTCCTGACTCTTTAATTAAAAAAAAAAAAAAAAAACCCCCCACAAAACCCCTTGCCCTTTTGGGCATTTATGACACTGGTATTTTTTCCAGTTATAAAAATATTTAATTCTAGTTATAATATCTAATGCATATGGGAGTATACATTAATACAGGTTTCAGCAGTTGAGCAGTATGTGCCAAGAGATTTTAAAATATTCATAGCTTTTGATTTTAGGAGTTGAATTTCTGAAAACTTATCCGAAGTAATCAATGAGCAGACAAAGCTTTGGGTACAAAGATATTCATTGCAAAATTATTTAAATAGCAAAATTTGAAAATAACTTAATAGTTAAGCAACAGTAAATAATAATAGCAATGAGTGAATATTGTATATTTATTTAAAATTATGGTTTGAATAATAAATTAGGGAATCTTTCCTGAAAGTTGAAGTTAAAAAATATACAAACTCTTACCCTTTGTGTGTATCTATGTGTATGTGTATATGTATATATTGGGTGGGCCAAAAAGTTTGTCTAGTTTTTTCCTTCGGATGGTTTTAGTACTGCTTAGTTGTCTTTAACTTCAATAGAAACAATGTTGTTAGATTGTATTGTGACAGCTGTCATATCAGTGTGCATTTTAAAAAACCATCAAAATTGGTGAATTTTTGTGCAGCCATTTTAATATTGAAGATGGAAGAAGATATGCAGCATTTTTGGCATATTCTTTATTATTTCAAGAAAGGTAAAAGTGCAACTGAAATGTAAACTCATTTTTGCAGTGTATGGAGAAGGTGCTATGACTGATCGAACATGTCAAAAGTTGTTTGTGAAATTTCCTGGTACTATTGACATTTTGTCCAAGTAATCCTTGCTGTGGGGCTGTCTTGCACATTGGAAGACGCTTAGCAGCATCCCCTGACCTCTGTCCACTAGAAGCCAATAGTGGGAGATAGCTAACTTACTCAAAATATCCAAATCAGTAAAGTTATTGGTGAAAATGAAACATATGTCTTTTATTTTATGGAAAAAACTAAATGGACTTTTTGGCCAATCCAATGCAAATATACATTTATAATTTAAGACATTCCTATGGACTGAATTGCATACCTCCCAAATTTATATATAATAGCAGGAGTGGGGCCTGTGGAGAGGTCATAGAGGTTAAATGAAATCATGAGAATGAGGCCTCAATCTGATAGGGTGGGTGCCTTTACGAGAAGAGAAAGAGACAGCAGAGCTGTCTGTGTGAGGACAGAGTTGTCTGTATGAGGACATAGCAAGAAGGTGGGCATCTGCAAGCCAGGAGGAGAACCTTCACCAGGAGTGGGATCAGCTGATACCCTGATATTGAACTTTTCAACCTCCAAAACTATAAAGAGACCATGGGTGCAACCCATGGACTTAATTAGCCATCTCAGGTGTCTTGTATAGAAATGGAGGAAAAACTATCATTGATGTAAAGTGGTGATGAACTTGGCTAAATTGTTCCAGTGGTTTGTGAAAGGTGAATTTGCAAGAGTTCAAACTGGATATTTAGCAGAGGAGATTTCTAAGTAAAATATTGAAGGTATAGCTTGGGTCTTTCTTACTGCTTATGGTAAAATGTGAGAGGAGAGAGCTGAATTGAAAAAGGAATTGTTAAGCAAAAAGGAACGAGAATTTGGAGATTTGGAACATTCTTTGCCTATTCATATTGTAAACAATGAGAAAGGGTGATCTGAAGGGAACTCTAAAGAAATCATGGCCCACGCCTGTGTGCTTGGTTGGAGCGTTGTTTCAGCTGCGTCTTAGATTCCTGGTCAGGGCACGTACCTAATTTGCAGGTTCCATCCCAGTTTGGGTGAGGGTGTATGTGACCCCTGGTCTGGACATGTATGATCCTAATCTCGGCCGCAACCCCAGTGCAGTCACATGTGGGAGGCAATCAAACAATACTTATCTCTCATCAATGTTTCTCTCTTTCCCTTTCTTTCTCTCTAAAAGCAATGAAAAAAATGTCCTCTAGTGAGGGCAAAAAGAGAGAGAGAGATCATGGATTTGACTCGTGGACTTAATTAGCCATCTCAGCAGAAGCCAGGAATAGAGATGGGATTATACCAGACTCATTGCCCATTTTAACTAAAGGGGGCAGAAAAAGAGGGATGGAATGAAGGGAGGCTGTTGTAGTTCTTGGAATCTACTGGTCGAGACTGTAGTTACTGGCTGTGAATGTGTGCTATTTTTGAGGAAAGGGAAGAATGACCCAGAAGGTGATTCAGAGGATATCAGGGCTGCCACTGCCACTCCCAGCAGAGGCCCAGGGGTTAAGGCTGTTCACCCCAGAGAGCCATGGGGGCAGGGCCAACTGCAGAGGTACCCCAGGGGGTGCACTACTACCCTAGTGGGCCTGCAAGGTGGGACATTGAACCAAAGGGAATTCTTCTCCAGCCTTAAGATCTAATGGAATTTGCCTAGCTAGGTTTTGTCTTGCTAATGATCTGTCACCTCTTCCTTCTCTCCTATTTCTCCCCTGTGGAGTGGGAATATCTCTCTTAAGCCTGTTCTACCAGCGCATTTTGGAAGCGCATAACTTCTCTGATTTCACAGCATTGGAGAGGAATTCTGCCTGGGGATGAATCATACCTATAGTCTCACTCATATCTGATTTAGTTGATATTTAAATGAGACTTTGGACTTTAGATGATGCTGGAATGAGTTAAGACTTTTGGGGCTGATGGGATGGAATGAATGTATTTTGCAAGTGATAAGGTCATGAATTTGGGATAGGGGACACATGGAGAATGCTATGGGCTAAATTGTGTTCTCCTAAAACTCATGTGGAAGCCCTAATCCCCCAATGGGATTGTATTTACAGATGGAATTTTTGAGGAAGGAAGTGTTAAAGGTTAAATGAGGTCATAGGGTGGGGCCCTAATCTGATACGGGCTGGCGCCCCTTTAAAAACAGGAAGAGTTGTTAGAGCTCTCTCTGCCTTGTGAGGAAAGAGCAAGAAGGTGCCATTTGCAAGCTAGGAAAACAGCTCTCACCAGAAACTGAACTCTACCAGAACCTTGACCTTTGACTTTTCAGTCTCCAGAAACTGAGAAAATAAATTTGTGATGTTTTAAGTCACCCAGTCTATGGCATCTTGTTATGGCAACTCTGAGCAGACTTAGGTAAATGTATCTATATAATTGGGGGAAAATATCTGGAAAAAAAAGCACCAAAATATCAACCAAATTTGTCTGTTGTATGGGGGGTTATGATTTTTAACTCCTTTTGCATTTCTTACATTTTTAAATACTTAACAAAGAATTACTTTTGATAGTCAAAAGTTATTAAGAGGAGTAATGGAGTCATTGAGTACTTGTTCTAGATCTAGTTTTGCTATCATCTCTGAGTAACTTTGGAAGTCTTTCTACCCATGTACTTCTGTTTCATTGTTTTATTTTTTTAATAATTATTTTATTGTTGTTCAAGTACAATTGTCTGCATTTACCGCCCCCCCTCCTGTCCCTCTCCAAGCATCCCCACCTCTCTTCCCTGGTTCCACCTACCTTGGTTTTGTCCATGTGTCCTTTATAGGTTCCTGAAAACCCTTCCCCCTTTCCCCCCCATTTTCCCTCCCACCTCCCCTCTTGTTATTCTCAGATTGTTCTTCATTTCAGTGTCTCTGGTTATATTTTGCTTGCTTGTTTGTTTTGTTGATTAAGTTCCACTTAAAGGCGAGATCATATGGTAGTTGACTTTCACTGCCTGGCTTATTTCACTTAGGATAATGCTCTCCAGTTCCATCCATGCTGTCGCAAAGGGTAAAGCTCCTTCTTTCTTTCTGCTGTGTAGTATTCCATCGTGTAAATGTACCACAGTTTTTTGAGCCATTCATTTACTGATGGGCACTCAGGTTGCTTCCAGCTCTTGGCTATGTAAATTGTGCTGCTATGAACATTGGGGTGCATAGGTTGTTATGGATTGGTGTTTCAGTGTTCTTAGGGTATAGTCCCAGCAGTGGAGTTGCTGGGTGAAAAGGTAGTTCCATTTTTAGTTTTCTGAGCAAATTCCACATTGTTTTCCACAGTGGCTGTACCAGTCTGCATTCCCACCAACACTGCACTAGGGTTCCCTTTTCTCCCCAACCTCTCCAACACTTGTTGTTTGTTTCTTTATTTTATTTCTTTTAACAAATTTTATTTATGTATTTTTAGAGAGAGGGGAAGATAGGGAGAGAAACATTGATGTATGAGAGAAACATTAATGTGTGAGAGAAATATTGATCGGTTGTCTCTTGCACGTGCTCCAACCAGGAGTGGCTAGGCCTGCAACCCAGGCATGTGGCCTGGTTGGAAATCAAACTGACAACCTTGCACTTTGCGGGACAACAGCCAACCAAGCCACACTGGTCAGGGCTACTTCAGTTTCTTGATGTATAAAATGGAAGAGTTGGTCTAAATGATCTCTAGATTGTACCTGCAGATAGGTATAGGGTTCAGATGAGCCATTTTCCTGCCCAGGTAGACATCTAACCTTTCTGGCTCCCATTCTTGTAAGCATCCTCAAACTTTGTGAAGCCTGGAGATTCTCCTCATTTGGATTTAGAGAGGAGAAACATTGATGTTTCCCTTCCCCAGGAGACAGGGAAGGGAAAGGGTAACCTCTCCTCACCAATGACTGGGACACTTTTTCCAAAAGTCTGTAGAGTGCCATCCACATTGACAAGACATTTTGCAAGACAACTGATAAGGATACAGTTAAATTGTCTTAGGAAATTTTCTAAAATCCAGATTTGTCTGATTGTTTCTTTACAATTAGATTCTGGATACTACATAGCTGATGTCAGTTTTGCAAAATTATTTGTGATTCCTTTATTTGTGATGCTGATGTTAATTTTAGTTCAGATGGTGTTTTCCAGATCTCTCCACTGTTAGGGTATTTTTTCCCTTTTGTAATTAATCAGTAACCTGGGGTGGGTACCACTTTGAGACTGTGTATAGATATTCTATTTTCTTGCAACTTTTCATTCATTAATATTAGAATTATTATGATCATTGCCTTAATTTATTATTGCATTGGAGTTTGCAAAATGATAACTTTTAAAATTCTCTTATTATTTTTACATTGAGTAGCTGTCAGTCTTCTGTAACGAAGAGCTTTCCCTCTTCTATCCTCCTTTTTGTAGTGACTACCACTTTGAACTTATGCATTCTTTTTTTAACTCAATGTTTTATAATCCAGTTCTGTCATTCTCCTTGACGCTCAAATTGTCCCATATTTGGCCTGTGGGAGTCCCTTTAAACCAGGTCCTGTGTCCTTTTGATATGGCCCTTTATGATTTGACCACTTCCTTTCTTGGTACAAGATGTTCCACGCTCAGCTTGCTCTTTCCCTGCCTCAGTCATAGAATAAATAATTTCTCTAATGAGCCCTGGTTCTTTTGGTGGGAAATAGTGTTTAGAAGCTCTTGGAACTCATTACGCTCATTGCTGTTGGAGTGCAATTGTTTCTTGTCTATTTAAATGGATAGAACTAGGAAAACACACACACACACACACACACCTCATATGTTCATACCAATATCACCAATTAATACCCTCACCACAGGATTTATTGTGACTTTCTTCTCTCAGTGAGAATGCTTTTCCCCAAGAACACCAAATAATTTACTCATTTGCTTTATTAATGTGCAAAAGCACATTAATATACTAATATTAATACTAATATGCCAATGCTATTACCAATGAGAAGTTGACTAATTAAAGTTTAAGGTTCTTGAAAGTTATTTTTTTACCTTAGGATATAACTCACATAAGAGTACAAAATCATTGTCACTTGTAAAAATTTAACAAAATTCCGTAATGTCTTCTGATAACTATTCTATATATAAATTCTCCACTTTCCCCAAAAATATTTTTTGCATTTTTTGTCCCAGTTTAGGATTCAATCAAGGTTCAACACTTGCACTTTAGTGTTGTGTGAGTTAAGGGTCTAAAATAATCTTTTTTGCATGTGGATTTCCAAGTATTCCAGCATCACTTGTTTAAAAGACTATTTTTCCCTCATTGAATTTCTTTTGTATTTTCTTAAAAATAATTCCTATTATCAGTATAAAAGCCATTATTTCCCTTCCAGGACTTTTTAGCAGATTTAATTTATACAGTCACATGAAAGGGAATGAATGTACTTTCTTTTAGGACATGTTCCTCAGATGTGTCCTCAACTGCGGGTTGGTGGCAGATACCACGAGAAGCACGCCCTTTCCATACTTGAACCTCAGCACATCATCTTTACTTTCGCAGGTCTTATCGGCATGCCAGGTTCTTCATATTTGAGTAATTTTTGCTCCTCAATTTATAGAGCTATTCTAATGCTGTGCAATTTGGTCTGTATTTGATACAAATCTTGTGAAAATTTATCTTAGCCACAGGTCTAAACATAACCAGAAGTTGATACAGGGAGATAAAATGGTCTGTTATTGTCCAAATGTATCTAAACTTTCTATGGTATTCAAAGTTCATTTTTTAGTAAGGATATTTCTTTCTTTTTTTAAAAATTTTTATTGTTATTCAACTACAGTTGTATGCCTTTCTACCTGTGTTTTGTCAGAGTGCAGCACCACACTCTGTTGCCACACCAAATAGTCATATGACTACTAAGTTCCTCGATTTTTTTGCTCTTTTCAATGTTTATGTCTACTTTGCACACCCACTGTACTATCAATGATAGTATCACTGGCTGCAATCAAGAAATGAATCAAAAATGATTCAGCACCTGGCAAGGATTTGATGAGAAAAATACTCACATATTCTGCTAGGGAGTGTAAATTGGAACAGCCTTCCTAACTTAGTAATTTCACTTCTAGGAAGTATTTAAGAAAAATAACTTGAGATACAAAGGAAGATTCACATATAGGATTTAATTATAATGGAGAAAAATTGCAAAAAGAATGGAAAAATGGGTAATTGTGGCATTTATATGGTGGAATAATATGCTCAAATAATTGTGTTTTAAATCCAGATTTCTTTTTTTTTTTAGATTTTATTTATTTATTTTCAAAGAGAGGGGAAGGGAAAGAGAAAGAGAGGGAAAGAAACATCAATGTGTGGTTGCCTCTCATGTGGCCCCCGCTGGGAACCTGGTCTGCAACCCAGGCATGTGCCCTGACTGGGAATCGAACTGGCAACCCTCTGGTTCACAGCCCACACTCAATACATTGAGCTATACCAGCCAGGGCCAGATTTCTTTTTTTAAAAGAGATTTTATTTATTTATTTTTAGAGAGAGGGGAAGGGAGGGAGAAAAAGGGAGGGACACATCAATGTGTAAGAGAAACATCTATCAGTTGCCTCTCACATGCCCCCAACTGGGGACCAGGCCTGCAACTCAGGCATGTACCCTAACTAGGACTTGAATCAGTGACCTTTTGGTTTGCAGGCTGGTGAGGAATTCACTGAACCATACCATTCAGGGCTTAAATAATTTTTTAAGATAAAGGAAATATATAAATATGTTTTAAAAAATGGGGTGGGGTGGAGGGATGGGGAGAAAATGCAGACAATTGTAACTGAATAAAAAAAAAGTGGGATCCTATGCTGATTCAGTATTATAATATCAATAATCTAACAAATAATTATAGCCCTCGCCAATGTGGCTCAGTTGGTTGGAGTGTTGTCCTGTAAACAGAAAGGTTGTGGGTTCAATTCCTGGTCAGGGCACACGCCTGGGTTGAGGGATCAGTTCCCCATTGGGGTGCATATGAGAGACAGCCATTCAATGTTTCTGTTCCCTGCTCTCTACCCTTTCCCCTCTCTCTAGAATCAATATGCATATCCTCAGGTGAGGATAAAAAATAAAAAAATTAAAAATAATTATATATGCAAAGGCATAGGAGAAAACCCAACAAAATACAGTTGTAAGTGGCCCTCAGTGGTAGGTTTATAGGTAAGTTTTGTTTCATTTTTATCTTTATATTTTTATACTTTCCCAATTTTCTAAATGTATTTTTGTATGATAATTAAAAAAATATTTCTTTAAAAATGACCCCAGATCTGCCAGTGTAGAGGCAAGTCATTGTAGATTTACTTTTTTAGTTTGAGTTTGGGACTTGATTGATAGCTGGTTGTTCATGGTGACAAAGTTTTAGTTCAACAACACGAGTAATTCCTTGATGGAGAGTTCTAAGTAGCACTTAAAATCTGTGTCCCTTTTATTGGTGATGTCTCTAAGGTCGCTTATAATCACGTCTGAAATAAAAAAGTTTTGGGGTCTGTGTTATTTCTGTTTGTAATATGGCCTCAAAGATGCCTTGAACTTTTGTTTGAGATACAGCCCACCATTGGTGCTTCAAAGGGATTTCTCAAATTGTCTGTTAAGGGTTTGTTTTATTGGTTTTGTTACAATGTTGCCTATAAATAGTGACATAAGATCATAAACCAAAATTTTCTGAGTATGAATCAGTATTTTAAAATAGTAAAATAGGACATAACACAACATATTGTTTAAAATTTTTTTAAAGAATGAATCAGTTCAGAACAGTTGGGTGTGACTCACACTCATGTATAACAGGGAGCCAAACATTCAGAAGCACTGTAAATAATATACTGCTTGGCTAGCTGTGATATTTTATTTGACCACCACTAACTTCAAAAGGATTTCTTTACCATCATGCTTAGAAGAGTCATGTTTGTATAAAATGACTTACCCTAGTCCTAGAGGAAAACATAGGCAGTAAAATGTCAGATATCTCATGCAGCAATGTCTTTAGCGATATATCTCCTAGGGCAAGAGACATAAAGAAAAGAATAAACAAATGGGACAACATCAAATTAAAAAGCTTTTGCACAGCTAAAGAAAACATCAGCAAAATGAAAAGGAAACGGTACGGGAAAACATTTGCCAATGATACCTCAGACAAGGGTTTCATCTCCAAAATATATAAAGAACTCATGGTTCAACACCAGGAAGACAAACTATCCAATTAAAAAATGGGCAAAGGACCTGAAGAGGCACTTCTCCAAGGCGGACATACAGAGGGCACATAGACATGAAAGAATGCTCAACATCACTAGCCATCAGAGAAATACAAATTAAAGCCACAGTGAGATACCACTTCACATCAGTCAGAATGGCTATCATTAACAAATCAACAAACAACAAGTGCTGGTGAGGATGTAGGGAAAAGGGAACCCTAGTGCACTGTTGGTGGGAATGCAGTCTGGTGCGGCCACTGTGGAAAACAGTGTGGAATATCCTATAAAAACTAAAGATGGAATGGCTTTTTGATCCAGTGATCCCACTGCTGGGATTATACCCTAAGAATCCTGAAACACTAATTCAAAAGAACCTATGTACCCCAGTGTTCATAGCAGCATTATTTACAATAGCCAAGTGCTGGAAACTGCCTAAATGCACACAAATAAATGAGTAGATCAAAAAACTGTGGTACATTTACACAATGGAATACTACATAGCAGAAAGAAAGAAGGAGCTCCTACCCTTCACGACAGTGTGGATGAAACTGGAGAGCATTATGCTAAGTGAAATAAGCCAGGCAGCAAAACACAACTACCATATGATCTCACCTATAAATGGAACTTAATGAACAAAACAAACAAATGAGCAAAACAGAACCAGAGACATGGAAACAAGGAACAAACCAGAGAGAAGGGAGGAGAGAGAAAATGGGGGAAAGAAGGGGAAGGCTGTTGTCAAAGAACATGTATAAAGGACACATGGTAATGGACAACAGGGTGGGGATTGACTGAGGGTGCGGGAGGGTGGGTGGGGCAGGTGAGAGCAATGGGGGAAAAATTGGGATAACTCTAATAGAACAACAATAAAAAAAAAGACCCTTCTTCTTTTCAACTCTTACTGTCATCTTTCTTGGTGCTCCATCATGTTGATATTGTTGATTCTTAGAAAGTGGGAAGTGTTACGTGCTTCCTCTACTTTTAAGCCATCAGGCCTGACATGCTGTGTTCCTAATCTGCACTATATTCAAATACTACACTCATAGCCTGATGTTATTCTTGGTCTCCATCTAAAATGGTCCCCCACCATGCTGTGACTTAAATTATTTCTAGTATTACACTTTTTGGAGGAGGCAGAGAAATGGGCTATTCTATATATGTAATCCATGTTCCCCACCTGGAAGATTAGACTCCTGTCTGCTTTACAGATGAGGGTATAATTCCTCCATTAAAATCAACTGAACACATGCAGAGCAAAGGAAATCATCAGTGAAATAGAGACAGCCCTCAGAATGGGAGAACATATTCGCCAAAACATAATATCCAAAATTTACAAAGTACTTACAAAACTCAATACCAAAAAAATCAAACAATCCAATTTAAAAAATGGGAAAATGACCTGAACAGACACTTCTCCAATGAGGATATCCATATGAAAGACATATGAAAAGATGCTCAATGTTACTAATTGTTAGAGAAATGGCAAATTAAAAACCACAATGAGATACCATCTCACACCTTTCAGAATGGCTGTCATCAATAAATCAAAAAGCAAGTGCTGGCGAGGATGTGGAGCAAGGGGAACACTTTTGCATGCTGGTGGGAATGCAGACTGGAACAGATACTGTGGAAAGAAGTACAGAGATACCTAAAAAAATTAAAAATGATTCTGCCTTTTGACCCAGAGATCCCACTTCGGGACATATATCCAAAGGAACTCAAAACACTGGTTCAAGAGAACATAAGCACTCCTATGTTCATTGCAGCGTTGTTTATAATCTCCAAGACATGGAAGCAGCCTGTGTCCATCAATAAATAGATGAGTGGATAAAACAACCATGGGACATTTACACAATGGAATTCTAGGTTGTAAAAAAAGAAATTTTTACCCTTTGTGACAGTATGGATGGACCTGGAGAACATTATGCTAAGTAAAATAAGCCAGTCAGAGAAAGACGGATACCATATGATTCACTCATACGTGGACTCTAACGAACAAATTGAAGTAACAAAGAAAATGGGGACAGACTCATAGGTGGAGAACAGATGACAGCTAGTGGCAGGGGAAGGGAGTTAGCGGGTGGAGGGATTGAGTAAAAAAGAAAAAGGACTTGTGAACATGGACAACAGTGTGGTGATTGCTGGGGAAAGGGGGTTTAAGGGGACTAAAAGGTAATGTAAAAAAATACAATCAAGATAAAAACAATCAAACGTAAAACTTTGGTGAGGTACTGCCAGTGCCAGTCTTAGTCCTATTTCTGTTCTGACCGCAGACAAGACTAACTTTAAGCTTGTGGGGTATTCTGGCTGCCTGCTGATGGAGGCCAGGACTTTTTTTCCTAGTTAGATGGTAGTGGACTTCAGTAGAACAGGAAATTTTGTCCATCTGTTTCTGGTCCAGAATGCCTTTCTTCCATTCTAGACCTACCCCCTGCCAGAAGAAGGGGACCCCACTGGCAGGTACTTAATGTGTCAAGGCATGGCCATTTAGAGTAGACTATGGGACTATCACTCCAGCATTTTATAACAGAGTACACCAACTTGAGAGGACCTGGCACCTTCTCATTATCAGACCTAACCACCATGCGTAGCTCCAGATATAATGGAAGCTTGGCTGGTGCCAGATCCTGTGGCCTATTCTCTAACAATTTGCTGTCTGTACTACATATTTTCTAGAAGACAATAGCCACCATGCTGATAGCCCCTGCCTATTGGAAGGTCCAACTTTTAGAGAACTCTGTGGTCTCACAGTCTCAACTAGTACTGGCATCCTTTTAAAAGCATAACTGGAACATAATCAACAAAAGAAAAAAAGCAAACAAAATATAACCAGAGACATTGAAATTAAGAACAATGTAACAATAGCCAGAGGGGAGTGGGGAGGAGGTAGTGGCGAAAGGGGGTTACAGGAACTACTATAAAAGACACATGGACAAAACCAAGGGGGAGGGTGGAGGTGGGGGAGGGAGGTGGGCTTGGCTGAGGTGGGGTGGAGAGATGGGGAGAAAATGCAGACAACTGTAATTGAATAACAATAAAAATTATTTAAAAGAAAAGAAATTATGGTTGTAGCACTTTTAATGACATGGAGTCAAAGATTATAATGAAATGCCAAGTGAATAAAATGTATGATTACATTTCTGTAAAAAAAAAATAAATAATAAATAAAAGCATATAGTAGGTGAATACATGTTTTCAACTGTGTCTTGAAGAGATCTGTCCCTTGTGAAGGGACAGAACTTAGCCTACCTTCTATACACTTCTGCAGCACCATGTTGCTGTTGCCTGTCAGGCCCCTTCTGGACATGGCAGACCATGAAGGCATGGCCTGCTAGGACTTCTGCTCTTCTTAAACAGTGCTCTGCACTGAAATTGGAGGGTAGTCCCAGGAAACCTGAGGTATTATTAAACTCCTATTCCCAGGCTCCTCTGGGACACTGCCACTGTGGATTTAATTACAGATTTATGCACTCCTCAAGGACATACTATAATGCTTATGCTGTTGACTTAAATTCAGGGCCTGTTGAGTGGGCTATTTAGTCCCTATACTAGCTGGCTTTTAGCTTCATCCATTGCTGTGCTATCATAAAAGAAATGTTCCCGCTCCAAAACTTTTCCCAGTCATTTTATGTCATAATATGGCTTTTGGTATCTATCACGGATTTTGAGTGTTCTGTTCAGTGCCTTCTAGGTTAAAATTTTGCTGTCTCATTTCAAGTGGCCAGTGATTAAAGTTGCAGACTGTATTGGTTTGTTTGTTAGTTACCATTTCATGGTGGTCACTTCGCGTGGCATTGTAAAGGTCAGCCCTGGGTCTGGGTCTTTTTTCCACTTCTCTTATTTGGCTACTGGCTTTTATTTCATTTTGAAATGAAATCATTTATTAAATAGATACAGTATTGAAGATTATGGTACTATAATAATGGTACTAAAATATTAAAGGGAATATAGTAGAAAGGTATCCCTGCTATTCCTGTCCCCAGGCACTTGGGTCCTCTTCCCAAATGCAATCATTGTTAACAGTCTTTTATGAATCATTTGAGAGGATTTACACTTGTCCAAGCAAGCAACAAGGTCTGTCCAGAAAAGGTCCAGCCATTGTTCATATAATGAGAACAATTTGTGCAACATCAGTGTAACCTGGTAGCCAAGGAGAGTGGACCAGAGTACACATGTGTGAACAACGATGACTTCACTGTACAAGTCAGTGAGGGTGGTAGATGCTGTTAAGTGAGCATGTGTACTGTGTGGCCACTGCACTAAAAATGACTGAGCAAGTAGACCAACGAATCTGCATCAAATTTTGCATTAAGCTTGACCATTCCTCCACAGAAACTATTCAAATGATTCAGAAGGCTTTCGGGGTCGATGCAAAGAGTGCGGCCAAATAAAAGTGTGACACAAACGTTTCAAAGATGGTTGAGAATCTGTTGAAAGTGATCCATGCTGTGGAAGGCCTGTGACAAGCAGAACACCTGAGAATGTTGAATGTGTGTGGGCTGCAATCAACTGCAATCAACAAAGATTGGTGACTGACAGTGCGAGAACTAGAAGCTGATCTGGGGGTTCCAAAAACTACTGTGTCCAAGATTTTGATGCAGGATCTTGGCATGAAACATGTTGTGTCATAATTCGTTTTGTGGCCTCTGCTACAAGAGCAGAGGGCATATCATGCTGCAGTTGGGAGAACTGTGTGAGGTCCCAAGGTGCCTACTTTCAAGGGGACTGAGGCATCATTGTTCTGTGTACAATGTTTCTTGTAGCTTCAACAAATATCTGTTTTTATAGCACATGGCTGGATACTTTCTGGACAGACCTCATACATGTATACTTGAGAGAAATCTTTTGATTATTCTTTCCATTCTTAAACTTGGTCTTACAGTATCACATACTACAACAAAATGTTCACAGCTAAATATTTGAGATTTGAATTCTTGATCAGTGTTTCTTTTGGGTTCTTACTATGTTTTAAGAATTTATTGAAGCCACAGAGAATACATTGTTTACTTTCCGAGTTGCTTTCCATGGCGAAGATTTCTTTTCCTGAAGTCCTTTCCATGAATACAATAGGAATGTTTCCTCTGTCCTCGTTCACACTCCTAGCACGACTTGCACACATTTGTTACTGGTTAAGATCTTTCTGCAGTTTATGTCAACAGAATGTGTTAGTTTCCTCACTAATTTTGAATTCTTGGTGGTGACTTTGCATGGTGTTGGGAAGAACTGTTTTTTCCCCCAACATACTAAATCAGGTCCCCCTTTACTTAAAAAAGATACATAACATGTTCACTTTAAAAGTCTTCAAATGATTCAGAAATGTATGATTGAGAAAGTGAAAGTTCTCTGTAATAACCCCTCTCCAGTCTACTCCGAGATAACTGCTTTTACAGTTTGGTGTTTACTTTTCCAACATCTTAATTTTTCTTTTTAAAAAAATAAGGTAAAATTTTAATTATGCAGTATTAGGATATGTGAAAGGATACATTTAACATGTAAGTTTTGGGGAGTAATATAATAGAGCTCACACCCATGAGCCCATCATCCATTACTTTCTAGTAAAATTTAGTAACATACTCTAAAATTTTTCTTAGGCTTTCCATTGCTTCCTGAGTGACAGGATATTTATTTTCTCCACAAAGCTGTTAAGTTGCAGGGGTAGTGTTCTGTTTTTTCTGGAATCTGCACAGCTATTAGTCCCATTCTTTGATGTGTTAGATACCAGGGAATGAATCCTGGTTGTTTGCCCCAAGAGACCTCATCCCACCTGGGTTTAGGAAAAGACAATTTGGCCTTTCTGAAAAATAAAATAAAATAAAAGGAAAACAATTATTAATTTTCTTTCTTTTTAAAAAAATTTTTATTGTTATTCAATTACAGTTGTCTGCATTTAAGGAAAACAATTATTAATGAAAGAGCATAACTTGCATTTTTTGCTGGAAGTTGGCATCTTTTTTCTTTGTGTTCAAAATTTCCTTTCTCCAAAGCTTGTATTGAATTGGCTAAAAAACTCATTATGTTTTTTCTATAAGATGGCTCTAGTAGCACTTAGTTGTCTTTAACTTAATTTATAACAATTTTGCTAGATTGTATTGTGACAGCTTTCATATCAATATGAATTAAAACATCAATTTTTTGTGCAGCCATTTTAATATTGAAGATGGAAGAAGATACACAATATTTTAGGCATATTATGTTTTATTGTTTCAAGAAAGGTAAAAACACACCTGAAATGCAAAAAAAGATTTGCGTAGTATATAGAGAAGGTGATGTGAGTGATGGAATGTGTCAAGAGTGGTTTGCGAATTTTCTTGGTACTACTGACATGTTGGCCAAATAATTCTTTGCTGTGGGGCTGTCTCATGCCTTGGAAGATGTTTAGCAGCACCCCTGGCCTCTACCTAGTAGAAGCCAATAGTGGGAGATAGCTGACATACTAAAATATCCAAATCAATACAGTTATTGGTAAAAATGAAAAATATGTCTTTTATTTTATGGAAAAAACTAAAAGGACTTTTTGACCAGCCCAATAGATTCCTACGGTGCTTCTGTAATTAAAATTGCTCGACTCATATTCAGGTAACTGAGATGTGAGGTTGGCAATAACTAAAACTTTGTCAGCTATATCGTAGGGTAATTTATAAGTGCTCGAGTGCTCATGTTACTCCTTAGTGGAAATGAAGATTTTTTAGCAGATGAGAGACAGAAAAGAGAATTGTCATAGTTCTCTCAATTTCTCTTGTGAAGCTTTGAGACTCCATACAATCATTAAGGAAAAGAAATCCAAAGCTCTTAAGTATAAACTTATTTATTACATCTTTTTGTTTCCTCCTCCCCAAAGGCTTATATATTTTCTTGGAGTATTCTTTTTCTTAATGAGTAGATACATAGACCGGGGGCTATGTTTGTGGGGTCCAAAGAAGAATTAATGGGAGGATGCACAAAGAATCAGGAGATCTGACTCAGGTCAGAAGAGGATAGACATACAAATGCAGCAACTTGAATATGTTTGTTTATGTAATGGTCCTGAGCAGGTGCATAGTAATACCCTGGAAATAGAGAGGAAGGTGCTGAGGTGACAGAGGAATAAGCAAATGGTTAAGAATGGCTTTAAGTTTGTTCAAGAGAGAGTTCTAGAGAGATGAATTTAGAGATGACTTTTAAGGAACTAATCAAAATGTATTCCTTGAAAGGTAAGATTTTCATAGTAGAATAAATGAAAAGTATGGAGAGAGGATTATAAAGATGCCAAGCATATTGGCTTGGAAGGAGTAGAATGACGTCAGAGCTGTCCTTGCTAATGTGCCGAAGGAAATGAGTCCCCGTGCTGTACAGTTTTCTTCAGAGAGTGAAGATACACAGGGCAGGTTCATTCCTTTGGGAAACTTTTCTTACTTTTTACTTCAGATACCTAGTGTCCTTCTTGTCACCTATCACTCTCCTTTTTAATGTTATAGGATTGAAAGTTTTGTGCCACTTCAAATTTTGGTAGCTATTACTGATGGCCTACTTCTGTGAGCACTGGAAGCTTAAGAGCCGGATTTATGTCACTGATTACTTTCACTTATTTAACTAGAACCACATGCACTGCAGGAAAATAGGGTTTCATGACCAGCTGGCCTCAATCCTGCAGATTCTCCCACCTCATCAGTTTCCTCTATTTTCCCTTCTCATTTCTAAAATCCCTGAAGGCAGAGGTCCAGAGTTCATATTCTTTCTTTCTCTCACCATTCACCACTTTTATCTGAGTCTCCCATTCTGGTTTTTGCATTAAAGCATCCTAATCATTCTGACATTTCCTAGTTAGCTGATTCTTGGGTACCTCAAACCTAGCACTCCCCCCACCCCCCATACACTTTAAGGAACCACATGTATAAGGTTCTTTTTTTTTCTTTTAGCAAGGCTTAAACTATTTATTATCTAGCTTTTAACAAAAAGATTGTTAACCCTGGACTAAAGCTAAATTTAGGATTGGCCTTGGAATGTTGTTTTCTTTCTTTTTTTAAAAAAGATTTTATTTATTTATTTTTTAGAGAGGGGAAGGGAGGGAGAAAGAGAGGGAGAGAAATATCCATGTGTGGTTGCCTTTCCTGCGCTCCCTGCTGGGGACCTGGTCTGCAACCCAAGCATGTGTCCTGACTGGGAATCGAACCTGAGATCCTTTGGTTTGCAGTCTGGCCAGGGCTGCTTTCTTTTTTTTTTAAAAAAAATTAATCTCTATTATATATTATTTCCATTACCATTTTGTCCCTTTATACCTCCCTCCCCCCAGCAATCACTGTACTGTTGTCCATGTCCATGAGTCCTTTTTCCTTTTTGCTCAATCCCTCTACCCCCTAACCTCACCACCCACTATATGTTATCTGTACTCCGTCTATGAGTCTGTCTCTGTTTTGCTTGTTAGTTCATTGGATTCCACACACGAGTGAAATCACATGGTATTTGTCTTTCTCTGACCAGCTTACTTCACTTAGCATAATGTTCTCCAGGTCCATCCATACTGTTGTGAAGGGTAAAATTTTCTTTTTTTATGGCCAAGTAGGTTCATTTTTATATCAAAAGATACAGGGGATACCTGGCTAGGTGGCTCAGTTGATTGTAGCATTGTCTCGTGCACCAGTGGGGTACATGTTTGATTCCCAGGCAGGGCACATACCTAGGGTGCAGGTTTAATCCCCAGTTGGAGCATGTGTGGCAGGTAGCTGATCAATGTTTCTCTGTCACATTGATGTTTCCGTCTCTCCCCACCCTTCATCTCTCTCTAAAATCAATAAATCATATCCTCAGGTGAGGATTTAAAAAAAAAGATACACTGAATGCTATGTGTGGGGAGGCTCCACTTGCAGAGCTCCCCAGGCCACCACAGATGAGAATAATTCTACCAAGACATGATCTGCTTGGGGAGGAAAGGTGGCCAATCTCTCAGAGGAGAAGGGCCTTGAGCCTGTTTCTCAATGGGCTTTTATTAGGTTTAGTTTGTATAGGAATACAGGGCGTAAAGCTCATCAATCATTGTCTGGCAGTAATGATCAAGGAAAAGATATTCAAAGAACTATAAGGGCTTATTCTGAGTCAGGGTCAGATCGAGTGACATCAAAGGGCCATAAAACTTTGGGAAACAAACTCTGTGCTTGGACCCTTATCATTTAAATTGAGGGTATTCTTAGCAAAGCAGGTTTCACAGGATTTTGTGCATTCTTTCCTAGGCCTGATGGCCACTCCCCACACCCCTGCTGGGAAACGCCCTTTCCAGCACAGGGCTGTACCACCCTCCAGCATTGTTTCAGGCCTGACTCAGCTGGGAGATGCAGGCAGCCAAGAGATTAGGAGACTTATTACAGATAGAATGAGGACTCATGCTGTGACAAAGCCTGGGGGGTGAAGGTCCATTAACCCTTTAATATAGTCCCCTAAGTCCTTCCCTGATGGCCCTTTTGTGACTGTACCTGTCTTAGGTTGTCCCTCCCTTGAGGGATCTTACCTGTCATTGGCTAACCAGTCATCTGCCCAGGGCCAAGCAGGGTGAAGTAAAGGGGGCAGAGGCTGTACCCTTGCCGGAAGGATAAGCTTTGTCTCTTTAGTGGCTTATGGTCCCACGGTCTTTTTACTCAGCCTTAGCCATGGGGGGTTACAGCTTCTGAAACCAGGCAGGGCGGTTCCCAACAGCTATGAAAAACAATTTTTTCAGTTTCCACCCAGAGGGAACTAGTATTGCTGTTTATTGTGGATTTCTCTAGAAAGAGTTTATGCATTCACAAACATAAACTCATATATATACTTACCTTCCTTACAAATGGTAGTATGCTTTGCACAGTGTTACATGCCTTGCTTTTTTCCCACTTAACAATATATATGATATCCACTACATGTAGGGAACTAGTTTCCATTAATGGACATTTTGAAATTGAGATGAAATTTATTCATATAAAATCAACCATTTAAAAAATTATAATTCAGTGACAGTACATTTACAATACTGTGGAACCATTACCTCTGTATAATTTCAAAACATTTTCATCACCCCTAAAGGAGACCCCATAACTATTAAGCATTCATTCCCCATCCTTTCCTTCCCTCAACTCTTGGCAGTCACTAATATACTTTCTGTCTCTATGGTTTTATCTTTTCTGGATATTTGATATAAATGGAATCATATAATATGTGACCTTTTGTGACTTGCTTCTTCAATTAGCATAATGTTTTTGAGGTTCATCCAAGTTGTAGAATGTATTATTCCTTTATATGGCTGAATATTCCATTGTATAGATATACCACATTTTGTTTTTTCATTTAGAGTTGATGGACATTTGGGGTTTTTCCAACTTTTGGTTATTGTGAGTAGTATGTATAAGCATTTGTTTGAATACCTGTTTTTGATTCTTTGGGGTATATACCTAGGATTGGAATTGCTATCAATGGATGTTTAAGTTGCTTTCAGTATTTGCTGTTATAGTGCTGAAGTTGATATCACTTTAACATATATAATTTTATACATATATACATATTGGATGAATAGCTAGTAGTAGGATTACTGGGTCAAAGCATTGTGCATTTAACAATGCATTTAACATTTTGGAAGGTATGACAAAATTGTCCTCTATAGAGGCTGCACTATTTTCACCCCACTAGCAAAGTGTGAAATTTCTCCCCCCTTGGATTTTGGTATAGCCAGCTTTCCTAGAAATCATATCACAGAGAGCACAGAGAAAACAGCCATAGGTGATGAGAGTTCCTGTGCCATGATTCACTCTGAAACTCCTTTCTGGAGATTCTACCATCCTGGTCCTCTTATTTCCTGACTTCCTATTTTGGCTCTTGGTAACTGGGCCCTTCTCTTTGTTTGGTATCCTATTCAGACTTTTTTTCTCTGGTTTATCATTTCATCTTTCTGCTTATGTTTTAATTGTGAGCAATTCCTTTTAGCTCATTTTTGGTAATAATGTAATACCTTGGAAACAGAGAAGGAATTGTTGAGGTGTTAGAGGAAGAAGCAAATGGTTAAGAATGTAGTTTGTTTAGGAAGGCTTTCCAGAAGACATGAGTTCAGAGATGACTTTTGAAGATGCTAATTTGGAATGTACTTATAGAAAATAAATATATTCATAGTAGAATAAATGAAAGTATAAAGGGAGGATTCAAAAGATAACCCACCCCACTCCCTCACTCCCAGCTAAGGAACCTCATACTGGCCAGAACATTTTCCTTTCCTGGTAGTGGTAGTAAAGGACTACTCAATCCACAGCTTTTGTTTCTGCTACTCCAGCATTAAGACTCTCAGATACAGGAAAATTCTGAGTGTACGGGGAGTCTTATTTTAGTAGTAGGGCAGTCAATGCATCTAGGACATCTGTCAGTAAGAGTGGGTGATGAGATTTACACTGTACATGTGCTATCAGTGGAAGCACTTGATATTGATGCTGATTCTAGGTGCTGGCAAACTAACAAAAATAGTGAGAAACTAACAATATGGTTTGGCTGATAAAAATAAAAATGTTTAATTGTAGTCTTCTGACTCACTTATTTATTTCTATCCTGCCTTCTTCCAGAAAGAATTTGAGGTAGCTAATTGCAGTCATTACATCAACTTATTGTCATTTCTTTTTCAATTACTATGCCACACAATTATGCATGTTAAAAATGTCAGATTAATGTGTCAGGATTTCATTTGATTAAAACACTTAAGTGCGTATCCTGAGCACAGTGTACACACACACACACACATCACTGATATCTATATCTGTGTGTGTATATATATATCTATAAGTATAGATATATAGATATATCTATGTTATTTCCATAAAAGCATGGCTTCCTATGATCCATTTCATTGGTACAAAGTGGTAAGAAATGAATTGAGGGTCCTGAGCCCCGCGCCTCTAGGGCAGCAGCACCTGAGGGCGGATCCCTCACGGCATTAGTCTTCCAGGATATTTTACTTCAAGGGAAGAACATGGTGAAACTGATTCACACATTAGCTGATCATGGTGATGATGTCAACTGCTGTGCCTTCTCCTCTTCCCTTTTGGCCACTTGCTCCTTGGACAAAACAGTTCACCTGTACTCCCTAAGTGGCTTTACTGAATTGCCGCACTCTCCATTGAAGTTTCACTCCTATGCTGTTTCACTGCTGCTGTTTCTCCCCTTCAGGACATATTTTGGCTTCATGTTCAAGAGATGGTACCACTGTCCTGTGGAACACTCAAAACGGACAGACGTTGCCAGTGCTGGAGCAGCCCTGGGGGAGCCCTGTGAGGGTTTGCCGGTTTTCCCCAGACTCCACTTGTTTGGTGTCAGGGACAGCTGACGGAACTGTTGTTTTGTGGAATGCGCAGTCATACAAGTTACATAGGTGTGGTACTGTAAAGGACGGCTCCTTGGTGGCCTGTGCATTTTCTCCCAGTGGCTCCACATGTGGAGATTGAACAGTGTGGGATGATAAAATGAAGTGTCTGCATAGTGAAAAAGCACATGATCTTGGAATTACCTGTTGTGATTTTTCTTCACAGCCAGTTTCTGATGGAGAACAGAGTCTTCAGTTTTTTCGCTTGGCAACATGCGGGCAGGATTGCCAGATCAGAATTTGGGGTGCTCCTCTGAGCCACATCTCAGGTTTTGAATTAAAATATAAAAGTACACTGAGTGGGCACTGTGCTCCTGTTCTGGCCTGTGCTTTTTCTCATAATGGGCGGCTGCTAGTCTCAGGAATACTGAGAATATACTTCACACATTGACTCAGCATACCAGGTATATCACAACGTGTGCCTTTGCACCCACTGTTCTTCTACTTGCTACTGGTTCGATGGACAAAACTGTGAACATCTGGCACTTTGACCTGGAAACACTCTCCCAAGCAAGGAGCACGGAAGATCACCTGAAGCCATTTACGGAAGATTGGTCCGAAGATGACGTCCCAGCGTGGCTTTGTGCACAAGAGTTAAAAGACCTCGCTGGCATTTTCAAACTGAATAACATTGATGGGAAAGAACTATTAAATCTTACAAAAGAAAGTCTGGCTGATGATTTGAAAATTGAATCTTTAGGGCTGCGCAGTAAAGTTCTGAGGAAAATTGAAGAGCTCAGGACAAAGGTGAAAACTCTTTCTTCCGAAATTCCTGATGAATTTGTATGTCCAATCACTAGGGAGCTCATGCAGGATCCTGTCATCGCATCAGGCTACATGTTGTCTGAATCTTCTACTTGGTGTGTGGAAGAGTTGCAGAACTTTGCACGATGGCTATTCATATGAAAATGAAGCAATGGAAAATTGGATAAGCAAAAAGAAACGCTCAAGTCCCATGATGAACCTTGTTCTTTCTTCAGCGGTACTTATACCAAACAGGACTCTGAAAATGGCCATTGGTCGATGGCTAGAGATGCATAAAAAATAAAACTGTTTATATTATGTACATTGTATCAGTAATATCATTTGAATGATTTAAAGAGTAAATACTAATAAGATATGAAAAGCAAAACAGAAGGACAAAGGTAATCTTCAATTTAGTTACCTATAAAAACTATTTAGTATCTATTTTCATTCTTTAAAACATATGGGACTAAATAACACAACTAACCTCTTTTCTATTTTTAGTATAAAAGCCTTTTTGTACTAATGAAAAAAATCTTAACTTTTAGAGAAACAATGTTTTACTTTGATTTTAAATTGCAATGCCCACTTTTATTCTTCTTAGATATAGGTCATATCACATTACAAGCAAACATCAGACTAATCTATAACAGATATTGAAATCCTAGTTAATAGCCATTCATTTGATAATTCTTTGGAATCCATCTAAAGAAAATTTGTAGCAAAATAATTGTAAATTTGTTTATGAATAGAGAAAATAACTTGCATGTTTAATTTTGTTGGATTCTGAATTTTCAAGGTGGTAATGATTATTTTTCTCCATTGTCCAAAACCACTGTACAAGATGGAATAAATTATCATGAATATATTGAATTAAATTTGCTAAAATCTAAAAAAAAAGAAATGAATTGATAAAACATAATCGATAGAATTATAGAGAGATTTGATAGAATTGTTCATTACACAAACAATTATTGAATGCCTCTTCCTAATACTAAGAACCCTGCTAGGCACTAGGAGTATAAAGATGAAAGCCCTTGACCTTAGTGAGCTTAAGTCCAGAGAGGAAGGAACATGAAACTAGTGCCATTTGATAAGTGAGTGAATGGTGGAGGAGTATAGAAGAAGAAAACTTAATCCAACTTTGGGATGGTTAGAAAAGGCATCCCAGAGAAAGTGACACCTGAATTGAAAAAAAAAAAATTAAATTGACTAAAGTCTAAAGGGTTAAAGTCTAATAGGTTTACATTGTGGTACATTCCTTTGTTGTACATTCTATCGGTTTTGACATCTATAATGACGCCTATTCACCCTGATAGTAGATACAGAATAGTTTTGCTGCTCTAAAATTCCCTGTGTTCTACCTATTCATTTCCTCCTACCCACAAACCTGTGCCATAAATTGAGTTTTGAAGCATGAGTAGCAGTCAGGTAACAAAGGAGAAAAGAGTTTATGGTACTCGGACACAAAGATGAAAAATTGTGACTTAAGCATGTTGAAAATTGTAGATGGCTTAAGGAAATGAAGTAAGAGTGGGGAAGGGTTAGAGAGGAGGCCAGAGAGACACATAGCAAGCTATTTGTGTTTTATCTTGAAGACAGTGTGGAGCCTTTGAAGACAGTGTGCAGGTGAGTGAACAGTCAGATTATGGTAGTTGTAGTGATGTGAGCAGTTTGATGCATTTTAAAAATCTACTGCAGGATATAACACAGATATATAGACAACCTCATCAAACAATTAATGAATTGTTTAATGAATTAGTGAGATAGGCATCCCAGAAAGCCCTCCGCATGCCTCTTCCCAATCACAATCTTCTCCTCCCTAAAAGTAATTACTATCCTGACTTTTATAGTAATGCACTTGCTTTTTCTTCCTTGCTTTTAGTGTGCATCTCTAAACATTAGAGTTTATTTTCACCTGTTTTCTCTTTTTGATATATCTTATATATTTTTTATTCTATTGGTTCCTCCTCTATGTCTTTTTTTCCTTGCAGTTTTTTGTTGATGTAATCAAGCCATTTGACTACTTGATTTTGTTTGTCTTATAGAGTTTCCCATATTCTGAATTGCTCAATACATTTCCCTGGTATAGTTTAGTTTAACACACTTTTCCATCCTCTGTATTTCCTATAAACTGGTGGTTGGCCTGTAAGATTGATCAGATTCAAATTTGATATTGGAATGTATTATAATTTTTTTATACTTTATTTAACTTTTAGAGTGCAGGGAAGGGAGGGAGAGAAACATCAATGTGTGAAAGATACATCGATTGGTTGCCTCTGGCACACCCCCAACTAGGGACCTGGCCAACAACCCAGGCATGTGCCCTGACTGGGAATCGAACCAGTGACCTTTCGGTTTGCTCAATCCACTGAGCTACACCAGCCAGGATGGAATGTACTATAATTTAAAACACTTACATTGGTGGATATTTGGTTTGTTCCCAAATTTTAGCTACTAAACCATACTATAGTGAGAAAATTTGTATAATACATTTTTGTAAATATACAAATAGATCTCCTTTCCCCCATTATATATTCTTTTATATACCTTTATGTACCTTCCTTCATAACATAATATATGTAGTTATTTGATTAATATTTGTTTTCTTTTGTAGGTCATATATTTCTTGAGTAGGAAAAGGCTTATCTATGTATCCCTAGTAACTTTGCTCAATGAATATTAGTTGAGTTAATGCATTTCTATTAAGTGGCATTGCCGGGGTAAGGAATATACACATTTTAAATTTTGTTAGATACTGTCAAATTATACTCTAGAAAGGTTGTATCTATTTATATATTCCTACTACTGATGCTTGTTTTCTCACATCCAGACATACTACCCTTCTTTCCCTCACCACTTCCCCCCTCCAGCCCTTGATTTCTTTAATCTACAAACTTTTTGACACACTCCAGGTTCTGTTCTAGGTGCTTGGGATGTATCAAGAAGCAAAACAGACAAAGATCTTAAGTGAGAGGAGATCTACAATAAGCATAATTAATAAGGGAAGTAGGTAGGATGTTAGAGAATGGATGTTAGAGAGTGGTAGGATGTTTCACCAATAAAAGAGTAGATGGTGAAAGGCAATTGGAAATGCTAGAATTAAAATTGAGTTATAAAGTTAAATAAGGTGTCTAGTGAATAAGCCACAGTGAGAAGATGACTTCTGAGTAAAGACTTGAAGGAGGTGAGGAGATTAGCAGTGTGGCTTTTTGGGGTTCAAAGTGTGATGAGCAGAGGAAACAGCTATTTCAAAGGGTAGTTGAGTGTCTGAAAAGGGAGAGCAAGAAGTCTCTTGGGGTGCTGGTAATTCTCTGTTACTTGAATTTGTGTGCTGGTTACATGTGTGGGTTTACTGTATTCATTGAGCTGTACACTTATGATTTGTGCACTTTTCTGCACCTTATACTTCAGTATAGCTTTTATGTTAAAAATAAGGAGTGGATGTTGACCTTTTCAAAGTCTTAATAGTATTCAATCAATTGTTTATAGATACTTTCCTTTAACTTATTAATGTGATGAATGCATTAATCCATTTCTATTAATAAATCATCTTTGCCTTTCTGTAATATCCCCTACTTGATTATAGTAAATTACTTTTTTAAAAAAATTTATTTATTTATTTTTAGAGATACGGAAAGGGAGGGAGAAAGATAGGGACAGAAACATCAATTGTTTGCCTCTCGCACAACCCCAACTGGGGACCTGGCCTGAGACTCTAGCATGTGCTCCGACCAGGAACTGAACCGGCGATTTGTGTGACGATGCCCAACCCACTAAGCCACACCAGTCAGGGTGGTGAATTATTCTTATGAAACAATGCTAGGTTTGATTTGCTGGTACGTATTTTATTTTGGATTTTTATACCTATATTCTCACAGGTAAGGCTGGTCAATGTCCTCTTTTCTTTTTGCCATTCTCCTATGTTAGATTTGAAGTGCTTTTCCTCACTATAGGTTCTTTACTATTTTCCATGGAAAGGAAGTTCTATGGTACTTACCTACTGTCTTGAAAGGGGGAAGGGACTAATTCCTAATGTTTAACTTTGTTGTCCTTTGTGAACTACCCGGTAATTACTACAATTTAGTAATAGGTGAGTCCTGTCATTGCCTAGACAGGTAGCTGTTCACTTGAAGTCTGGGGCTCAAATATCCTGCCATTTTATTGTCGGGGAAAAGTTGACCAGCAGGGGACTATTAATTGGTGATGTAACAGTTGCCTAGGGGTGTTTTGTTTGATAATTATAGACCTTATTTTTTAACGTGACTATTTCTGATTTCTTACGTTTTCCAGTAAAACAAGAAGTAATGTGCAGAGGTAGCCTGTAGGTCTGTTGCTATAACCTAGTAAATAGGGATAAGTACAGAGGCTTTGCCTTTTAAGAAAGAAGATTCATTTTTAATTGGGTCCTGGACTGCTAGAATTTTTTCACTTGTCCATATGATCACATTGAACTGCTTTGAGCTCCGTAGGAGAGTGTGTCTGGCTACCTCCATCTCTGTCAGCGCAGGAGCCACTGTGCTTCTGTCTGGAAGATTGGCTTTTTTCATATAGGCAAATCTATAGCTGTGTTTTTCTAAGTGTAATTTAGGATTCATTGGCATGAGAGTCCAGAGTTGCTTATCAAAAAGGCAGATTCCAACAACAACAGCAGATTCCTAAGCTACCCCAGACTTTTTGAATTAGAATCTCTGGGGGTAGGGTCTAAGAATCTGCATTTTAAACAAGAGTCCCAAGTAATTTTTAATAAATTTAAAGACACTGTTTTCTAAGATAAAGAAGGACATGTTCAATGCATTCGTTATCCTCATTCAGTATAGAATTTCTGTGCTGAGCATTAAGAGAAGTAAGGAAGTGAAGATTTGGATCTTACACTCAAGGAACTTAAAACCTAGGCTACGATTGGAATGGATTGAACAAAGGCAAACAATAAAATAATAACTTCTAAGGCAGGGTTTTTGTGTGTGTGTGTGTTTTTTTACAAATCAACTTTATCGAGATATAATATACATACAAAAGACTCACCCTTTTAAAGTGTACAGTTTGATTAGTTTTGACAAATGTGTGTACCAGGGAAACTACCACCATAATCAAGATAGAGAGCATTCCTGTTACCTCTAAATGTTTTTGGATGCCCTTTGCAGTTAATCCTTCTCCTCGCCCCTGGCTCGTGGCATCCACTGATTGGCTTTCTCTCACTATAGATTAAATTTGGTTTCCTACAGTTTTATAAAAATAGAACCATACAGTATGCCCTCTTTTGTGTCTAGCTTCCTTTACTCAGCCTAAGGATCTTCAGAATAATCTATTTTGTTGAGTGTATCAGTAATTCATTTCTTTTTATTACTGAGTTACATTCTATTATGTGGCTATACCACATTTTGTTTATTTATTCACCTGTTGATAGGCATTTGGGTTGTTTCTGGTTATTATGAAAAATATGAACATTTGCATAATTATATTTTTTATTTCCCTTGGTTAAATATCTAGGAGTGGAAGGAGTGAATCATATGAGTAGGTGTATGTTTAACTTTTTAAGAAATAGGCAGATGACATTTATTTTGATTGTTAACAGAGATGCTGTACTAGAGTTGTTGAGCATTGTTAGGGAGAATTAAGTGGAACTTAAGAATGGGTACCAACTATATAAGGGAGGGCAGGGAACATTATTGAGTAATTACTATTTGCCTGGCACATGGCAGTTAAATGCACCATACATGATTTTCTTTTTCTTTTTTTAATTTTTTATTGTTATTCAATTACAGTTGTGTGCCTTTTCTCCCCATCCCTCCACCTCACCTCAGCCGAACCCCCCTCCCTCCCCCACCTCCACCCTCCCTCTTGATTTGGTCCATGTGTCCTTTAAAGTAGTTCCTGTAATCCCCTCTCCTCACTGTCCCCTCCCCACTCCCCCCTGCCCATTGTTAGATTGTTCTTAACTTCAGTGTCTCTGGTTATATTTTGCATATTTATGAAAATCCGAGAGGTAAGTGGTGTTACTCTTTACTTTCTATAAATGACGAACAGAAGTAAAGTTAACCAACCTAATGTCACACAGCTAGTAAGTGATGGCTTTGAACCTAAGCTTATCTGGTTCCAAAGCTCAAACCATTTGCAATACAGCAACAGGTAGGAGTGTACGACATTCCAGCTTCAGGTTTGGGGTATAGGTAGGGGAAATGGAGCTCATTCCTCTCTCCATCTCCTGAGTGTGGCAAGCACAGGAACTGCAACAATACTTGTTTGCCGATAACAAAGGTTTTGTTTTGGGGGACTGGTTAACAATGAGGTTTGTTATTTATTTGGTGTCATATTATAGAGGATTTTGAAAACCAGAGGGATAAATACACTCTTTAGACTGTGGAGATTGAGGGGGTCAGGGTAGGGGTGAACAACGGGGAAAAGTCAGGACAACTGAAACTGAACAACGATTAAAAAGAAAATCAGGTAGGAAAAAAGAGTTAGCTGCTGTAAATTATTGAAAGGGTAATGATGTAATTACAAGGTGGATTTAGGAAAATTAGTATAGTTGCCAATCTGCTGAGTAGATTGAATGGGACAGAGATTAGAAGGTTGTAAGTCCAGCCAAAAGTCTGTAATAATTCAAGCATAAGGTAATAAATTCCTTGATAAAGACAGTGAAACCTATAAAGAAGGGACAATAAGAGGGAGACTTCAGTGGAATTAACTACTAAGCTTTTTGACAGACTGGACATGGGAGATAAAGTAGAGAGGAATTTTGGGAATGGTCCTGTGTTTTCTGGTTTTGAAGTTTCTGGAGTTCAGTGGTTTTGGACTTGAGGTGTACTTGGTATGCTAACATATCTGATGAAAGTGTGTACCATTGTAAATACAATGTCATTGCCAATGGAGACCCTAGTTTTCTATACTGCCTGACTCTTAGTATCAGGTGCCACTGAGTTAGAAGGTAACTGGTTAGTGATTTGTTAAATGGGTGAACTGGCTTTGAGGCTTTGAGGTTTGGGGTTTTGGGGAGGTGGGGAACATTAGCATGCTCATTAAAATAGTGTGACACTCATTTGACATGCGTGAATGCCCAATTTGAAAATGTTGCTGGTTTTCTAATAAACTCTTAGTGTACTCATTTTTTTTCTGTCACTCATTTGGCCATTGTCTTTTCCCTGCTTACTTCCTCTTTGTCATCCTGTGGTAGGCAGTACAAACCACCTTGCTCGTATTCAACCTTTTCCTGTATGAATTGTGGAATCTCTTGATATCTCATTATTCCATTGCATGTGCTTCCATTTGCTTCTGAACAGTGTGTACTCTAGCTTTAACTCATTAAAATTTCTGTCATTAAAGTTATTAGTAGCCTCTTTTTTTCTAAATTCAGCAGGCTTTTTCAGTGTTGTTTTGACTACTCTGTAGAACTTTAACACATGTTGACAGCTCCCTCGTTGAAACCTTGTTTTTCCCGACTTCAGGAACCACACCGCCTTCTTTTCTTCCTCTCTGGCTTCTTCACAGGCACCTTTATGGACTCTTTCTTTCTTTTTTTTTTCTTATTTTAAAGTCAGATTTATTAAGGTATAATATACAGATAGTAAAATTCTCTGTTTTAGTGTACAGTCCTATGAGTTTTTAAAAAGATTTTATTTTCAGGGGGAATGGTGAGGGGAAAGTGGAGACAACAATGCTTGAATGGCAATAAAAATTTTTTTGTTTTGTGGGAAAAAATTTAAAAAAGATTTTATTTTTAGAGAGAGGGGGAGGGAGGGAGAAAGAGAGGGAGAGGAACATTGATGTGTGAGAGAAACATCAATTGGTTGCCTCTTGCACACACCCAACCAGGGACCTAGCCTGCAACCCAGGCATATACCCTGACCAGGAATTGAACCAGTGACCTTTCAGTCTGTGGGACAACACCCAAACTACTGAGCCACACCAGTCACAGCCAGGCCTGTGAGTTTTAACAAACACATAGTCATGTAACCACAACCATAGTCAAGATATAGAGCAGTTCTATCAACCCTAAAAGTTCCCTATGTCACTTTGTAGTCAGCCTCTCCCACTCCTGGCCCATTAGAAACACTAATCTATATATGTCCCTATAGTATTGCCGTTTTCAAAAAGTCATATAGATGAAATTATATATTATGTAGGTTTTTGAGTCTAGCTTGTTTCACTTATAATAATGCATTTGAGATTCATGTATGTGTGTCAGTATTTCATTCCCTTTTATTCCTGAGTAGTACTTTACTGTATGGATGTACAATAGTTTGTTTTATCTATTTACCATTTGAAGGATACTTATGTTTTCAGTTTTTAGTGAATATGAATTCAACAACTATAAACATTCATTATAGGATTTTGTGTGAACATGTTTTTACTTCTGTTGTGTAAATGTATGGAAGGGGGATTGCTAGAATGTATGGTGTGTGTATAACTTTATAAGAAATACCCAGATTGTTTTCCTAAGTGGCCTACCACTTCGCCTTCTTACCAACAATGTCTGAGATTTCCAGTTGCTACATAGCCTCACCAACACTTTGTATTGTCAGGTGTTTTTTTTTTTTTTATTATTTCTATTTCTGTCTGCTTTATAAATGTGGCTGTTCCTTAACTTCTCCCTCTCCTTCTGTTTATGTAGCTTCCCCCTCCTTTATCCTGCATCTCTGCCTAATTATTTTTATTTATTTACATTTTAATTTATACCTATTTCTTTAAATATTTGTTGACCTACTTTGTGCTGGGCACTGTTTAGGTGATGCAGACCCCTGCCTGCGGGGCCCGTGTGTTGTGACTGCAGTGAACAAATTCACATGGACTACAGAATTCCTGTGGAGAAAAAGGAACAGCATGGCCTCTCTCTAAGTGAGAGAGAGGGCTCCGACCCCTGCCTGGACAGGCTTTTATTGTTTTTCTGGGTACATTACATCAAGGATGGTCCTCATTTACTATGCACAGGTTCACTGGAGGTGATTTCCTTTTACACATAACAAAGGAAAGAATGTTGCTAATTACTTCAAAGAGAATGATGCTGCAGATCAAGGGCAAAAGTGGTTGAACTGGTTATACTCCATACTTGGGAGGTTTAGCACAGATTTTAGGAAGTTACTTTAGAAATACGCAGTAAACATTTGCTGCCTCAATTCAGGGTGAGGGAGTTTAGCAAAAGCAGCCTCAAAGCAGCCTAGGTACAATGAAGGCCTGTTTCCCCACAGGAGAACCTATCCATGGGTGTGGGTCCTGTGTGCCGTCCTCACTCCCCTTCAGTTTTCTGAATCAGGGGCTGGGCTACATTCCCCATGCCATGTGGAATGGTCCCCTATATTTAAGCACTAAGAATACAACAATGAACAAAGTAGAAAACTCCCTCTCGTCATGGGAGCTTGTATTCTGAAAACTTCCAAGTCTTATGCTCCACATATTTTTCCTCAGCTCTACACCCACGTAATCATCTGTCCACCACACATATTCTTTTGAATATCTCTCTTAAATACCTTAAAGTGAATATATCTAATAATTAACTCATCCTTTCCCTCAATCTACCCCTCTTTTGTATTTCTCTTCTTGATGAATGCTATTTTATCTATCCTTTAGCTCAAGCTAAAAAAATTAAGGCAATATAAACTTCCACCAAGATGGAAGCATAGGTAGATACACTTTGCCTCCTCACACAACCAAAAGAACGACAAAAATACATTTAAAAACAAAAAATAACTAGCAATGCCAGAAAATTGAACTGTATGGAAGTCCAACAACCAAGGAGTTAAAGAAGAAACATTTATCCAGACTAGTAGGAGGGGCCAAGAGGATGTGTAGCAAGGTGGCAGCTGGCAGACTGGGCAGTCACATTTGTGTGTGGATAAACTGGGAGGAACAACTGGGGAGCCAGACAGACTGTGTAACCCAGGGTTCCAGCATGGAGAAATAAAGCCTCAAAACCTCTGGATGTAAAAACCTGTGGGGGTTGTGGTGGTAGGAGAAACTCCCAGCCTCACAGGAGAGTTCATTGGAGAGACCTGCAGGGTCCTAGAATGTACACAAACCCACCCACCTGGGAATCAGCACTAGAAGGGCCCAATTCGCTTGTGGGTAGTGGAGGAAGTGAGTGAAAGCCAGAGAGAGCTGAGCAAGTGGCACTGTTCCCTCTCCAACCCCTCCCCCACATATAGCACCACAATGCAACAACATGGGTTGCCCCACCCTGGAGAATAGCTAAGGCTCAGCCCCTTACTACGTGACAGGCATGCCAAGACAAAAAATATGGCCCAATTTAAAGAACAGATCAAAGCTCTAAAAATAGAACTAACAGATGAAGAGATAGCCAACCTATCAGATACAGAGTTCAAAACACTGGTAATCAGGATGTTCACAGAAAGATTGAGTATGGACACAAAATAGAGGAAGAAATGAAGGCTATGCAAAGTGAAATAAGGAAATATATACAGGGAACCAACAGTGACAGGAAGGAAACTGGGACTCAAATCAATGGTTTGGAGTAGCAGGAAGAAATAAACATTCAACCAGTATAGAATGAAGAAACAAGAATTCAAATAAAATGAGGACTGGCTTAGGAACCTCCAGGACAACCTTAAATGTTCCACCATCTGAATCATAAGGGTGCCAGAAGGAGAAGAGAGAGCAAGACATTTAAAATTATTGGAACAAATAATGAAGGAGAACCTCCCCAATCTGGCAAAGCAAATAGACTTCCAGGAAGTCCAGGAAGCCCAGAGAGTCCCAAAGAAGTTGGACCCAAGGAAGCACAAACTAAGGCACATCATCATTACATTGGCCAAGATTAAAGATAAGGAGAGAATCTTAAAAGCAGCAAGAGAAAAGGAGACAGTTACCTATAAAGGAGTTCCCATAAGTCTATAAGCTTATTTCTCAAAAGAAACCTTACAGGCAAGAAGGGGCTGGAAAGAAGTATTCAAAATCATGAAAGGCAAGGAACTACATCCAAAATTACTCTATCCAGCCAAAGTATCATTTAGAATGGGAGGGCAGATAAAGTGCTTCCCAGACAAGGTCAAGTGAAAGAAGTTCATCATCACCAGACCTTTATGATATGAAATGTTAAAGGGACTCATCTAAGAAAAAGATGAAGATCAAAAATATGAACGGCAAATGACAACAAATTCACAACTATCAACAACTGATCCTAAAAAACCAAAACTAAAATAAACTAGGCAAACAGCTATAACAGGAACAGAATCACAGAAATGGAGATCTTATGGAGGGTTATCAGCAGGGACAGGGAGAGGAGAGAATGGGGGAAAAGGTACAGGGAATAAGAAGCATAAATGGTAGCTACAAAATATACAGGAGGATGTTAAGAATAGTATAGGAAATGCAGAAGCCAATGAAGTTATATGTATGACCCATGGACATGAACTAAGTTGGGGGAATGCTGGTGGGAGCAGGGATGCCCGGTGGAGGGGAATAAAGGGGAGAAGAAATGGGACAACTGTAATAGCATAATCAATAAAATACATTTTTGAAAAATTTAGGCAATATTATATGGTCTTTATTCTCACTTCCTACATTCAATTACTTATTAAACCATATTGATTTTACCTTCAAAATATCTCATGAATGTATTCACTTCACTCCTTCTGCTACTTCCCTAGTTCAAGCCATCATCAGGTCAGTGCAGCCTCCTTACCAGCTTCCCTCACACCAGTGTCCAGTCCCCCTACCCTACCAACTCTTGGCCACACTTACCGCTATCCTTCTAAAATGACAAATCCGATCCTGTCGTTACCCTTCTTAAAGCTGTGTTAGCTGCGTATTATCCTCCAGATAATTCCAAATACCTAAGATTACTAAATTGCTCAACATTACTTAGACCTGCTTTGATCTGGTTCTTTTATAAACCCGAAGCCTCTCATTCAGATATGCTAGAATTATTTTCAGTTCTCTAAACGTGCCTTTGCATATAATTTCATTTCCCTGGAACATTTACCCCCCTTCCCTTTCTTGGTACTTGTGCCTAGCAAAACCTAACTGTCTTCATTAATTTTTCTATTGGCTAGTGAAATGTTTTGGTGCATTTTTGGTGTGGAGAAGGAAACTTTCTTCATTAACCTGGAATTATTTCTCTTACTGTGTTAAGTGACTGAGGTGACAAAGGGGAACTGATTGACCAGAGAGCATAACTATCGTTATTTTCATGTTTTAGGGATGAATCCTGTAGATGGGGTCAGGTCATTTGTCTGATTTATTCATGTTAACATTTATTGAACACCTACTATGTATGAGAAACTGCTATGCAGAACTATGCAACATTCAGAGATGAAGCAGTGTCTTGCAAGGAGAGGCTTCTTTGGTCCCAGAGTTTCAGCTGACAAACAGCATTGTCACTTGCCTGGAGCAATCTAGGTTGAAAGACATAATCTGAAGTTCCATGTGGTTATTTTTCAGTTTTCTTTTAAAAAGAAATGAAGTAATTACCCGTAGCAGTTGCTATGGCAACTGTGCTATGGCCTGGGAGAATTCTCTGCTAAACCTCCTCTCTGTCCATGCTTAGAAAGTTAAATAAATTATTAAAATTAAAAAGAGGGCGCAGTAAACCAATGTATCCTTTCTGAGAAGAAGACATAGGTGGTAGGAAGAAGGTAAGTACATAGGAAGAAGGCTGACTTCTCAGCATATAGTTCAATTAAACAGCCTGTGACTAGTAGTCCCATATCCCCAGCTTTGAAAGTTAGCTCAGGTAATGAAGCCAGCCTGTGTTGGCATCATTTGATGCTTCCAGGATTTTGAGTCTTAAAGCAAGTGTTCAAGGGAACTGCACTCTCATAACTCTGAGGGCTTTGTAACCCAGACGTGGCGACCTCTCAGCAGACATTAAGGCTGCCAGGGTGTGCTGATCTTCCTACTACCCATTTATTGGGCACCTATAAGCAAGCAATAATCTGGCAATGTGACAAAACTAATTTTTTCTTGTAATCCTTACAGAGAACAGTGAAACTCTTGCTATCATTATTCTCATATTAGAGATAGGAAACATCTCTACCTTTTTCAAGATTATATATCTAGGACATGGCAGGGCCAGAAGAACTTAGCTTTCACTACAATACCCAGATGAAGCCAAATTTTTCGTTGTTTCTTAGGATAAAGTCTTATTTTTTAGTGATTTCTTTGTCATTTTTTTGTTGCCTCAAATTCAGTTTGAGTGTAGGATAGGATTTAAAGTTAATTAATATTGAATTTTTTATTTTGAAAAATGAGTAGAAAATGTTTTGTTATTCAAAGCTTCTGTGTTTTCATAGATTTTATTAAAAATGTGTGGGTAATTGAGAAAAAATGGCCATCCCTGTGCAACCAACAGCTACAGTGTTTTATTACTTATTCGAAAAAGAGAAAGTAAGACCATTCACGGGCCTTTTAGCTTTCAGTAGAGAGCAGCAAAACTGGCCGCCATCGCTTCCAGACACGGGAATCACTCTCCCACTGTATCAGTGCTGAGCGTCTCATGGGTATACTGTGGTAGGCTCAGGTTTAAAGGACAGAGACAAGGAAAGGTTTTGTGGAGGCAGGTTGAATTTTTCTCATTTTGAGTAAAGAATGGTATATCAGCTTCTAAATGATGTTCTAGGCAAGGCGGAGGTTTGAAAGAGTACATAAGCAGTGGGGTTTTTGTTGTTGTTGTTATTCTCTATGTAGTGACTAACACGGTGCAAAGGCACTTTGTATGTGGGTTTGTATTATGCTTGGTAGTAGGCAGATGCTGTCTACATGTTATATTATGTAAAATTAATGGAATACAAGTAGGATAGGCTCAAATAAGGTAAGGTATATATTAATTGGTGGGATGGGGAAGTGATCTTTGAATTCTTCCTAAAATTGTCTCTGTCACTCTTCTTCTTTGCTACCACTTGCGGTGTTCTTAGGTCACTGGACTTATTTGGGCTGGGGAGAGCCGTGGAGTACGTAAGAATTTGAATTCCTTATAATTTTCTTGATTTTACCCTTTAACATATTCTCTCTGAACTATGAAGCTGAATATTCATGCATATAAGCATATATAATTTCATTCCCTTCCCCTCCCCTCTTTAAATCTCAGGAGACAGTTATCTGCAGTGAAATGTTACATCCTTTCAGGCTGGTTTCTTGAAGACTGTGTGTGTATGATATTAATAAATTTCAATCCAAAGTCCCAGTTATAGTCCTGATAGGATCTCCTGATTTTTCTTCCTCAGAGACAAGTAGTACCATTAGCCCCTGGTGTAGGAAACCCTTTCCTTTGGTTTGTTGGCTAAGGAGTGCAGTGACTTAAAGGAGGTGGTTTATTCTGGGAAAGGTCATTGGCTTTGTGCGGTGAACAATAGGCTGAGGACATGGTTTGACTTTCCTTAAAGCAACTCAGGTAGGCTGGAGGCCAACTTTGTTTAAGAGCTTGGAGAGTGGGTAGCCAGGTCTTTCCAGCAAGATATATAGCCCTAGGCTGACGTTACTGGCTGTGTTATCCAGCTGGCAAGGGCGTTTTGTTGAGTCTCACTGATTAGGTGTCCAGTAGGTGCTAAGAGGGGCCAAGTTCTGTCCTATCACTGGAATTTCTCATGGAGTATGTATTTTCTGTGATTTGAATCCTGAATATTTTCACTAAGGAACTGCTCAAAGGCAGCCTAAGAGAGCTCACATAATTAAGGTTTTAACCAACTGACAAAGGAGAGGGGAGTAGGGGAGGAACTGGATGAAAGAAGGTGAAGGGAGCAGCCAAAGAACATATATGCATGACCCATAGACACAGATAACAGTGTGGTGATGGCCAGAGGGGAGGGGGGGCAAGGATGGGCAAATGGGGGTGGGGGATGGGGACATCTGTAATAGTGTAAACAATAAAAATAAAGTAAAAGATCAAAACAAATAAAAAAGAAAAAATACCTAAGCTCTAAAAAGGCTTGAATTCTTTTTCCTTTTTTCTCTGGCCGGTAAAGTTCTATCTGTACTCCAGGTTTAAAGACAGGGACTCAATCCAAGACCACCACACACGGGAGAGCCTCCCTGTTCAGTATCTCACTCAGTTTTGTTCGAGTGCCTCCTCTGTGCTTGTGCCCATATTTGCCCCAGATTAAATTCTTTCCCCAGTTTACTTTTACAGGTTTATTTTCTATCATTCTCATTCATATTCTTTTTTTCTCTTTCTCTCTCATCTCACTTCATTTCCATATGTTTCCTAACTCTTGTTCCTTCCTACTTTTCATATTCTCTTTTCTTCTAGTCCCAACCTTTTCTTTCCATAGACACTTTATTTCTTAATATTTGTACTTTATTTCTTTAGTATAGAAATACTGTTAGCCTTTAGGAAAGTTTTGGAATATTCCTCCCCTTAGCCTAGCAAAATTAAAAAGCAAAGCATCATTTAGAAGTAATAGGTCAGATGCAGTGATAAGCTAAGGGCCCATCCACTCAGTTACTGGCTCTGGATCATGGATTCCTACTCTGGCTGAGCGACCCTCTCCTGGCCTCATAATCAGTAGGATTGTCTATCACTGCTCTCTCTCTGAGGACTCAGTCTTGGTTTTATGGGTTATGTGCTAATATTTCTCCTGCCAAAATTTAAGTAGACCTTTTGCTTTGTCTCCTTTGTTGCATCTCCCACCTTATCTGTATGCATGAATAATACAGTACCAACTTTCTCCACACTTACTGCTTCTGCGGGTTCAGGGAGAATGAAATCTGAAAGGCATACTGGTTTTCATCCCTTGATCCTTTCTAGTCTTCAGAACAACAGGTGCATCAAGGGTTAAAATCAATGCCTTCAAAGTCTTTTTCCTAATGTGTGATCAGACTGCTTTATAAGCAGAATGCTTTGCATCCCCTAGTTTTTGACTAATCTTATTCCTGCCCATTTTGAAGGTTAGTCACTTCGTTGTGCTGATATTTTCCCTGGGTGTCTGACCGCTATCCTCTTCTTTTATGTTCACATGTTTTCTTAAACTCAAATGGGAAAGTTTACCCCCACATCCTGCTGTATCCACAAGTGTTGTCTGGAATCCAATGTTCAAATTTTCTTCCTTGTATGAAAAACCCATATGTTTGTGCTCCCTGTCTCTGAGTAGTGGAGTTATCTACTTGGTTGTATAATGTAGAAGCCAAAGGGTTATTTTCCTGTTACCTTCTTTTTTGTCCCCAACTTTTATCATTACTGTCTGGATTTCCCCCCACCTAGTTCATGAACTTTTTTCTATTTCCATGGAATGGATGCAGGTTCTTATCTTCTTCATGAGAAATTATAAGAGCCTAATCTTATCATCTTCAAGGGACTTCCATTTCTCACACTACTACTAAGGGTTTGTTTTTTTTTAAATTACTAATATGAGGAGTCCATCATTTGCTAAATGTATGTCCATTTTGGGATGGTACATGTTCCTTTTCCTCATTGTGAGCCAAATGGGAACTTGGCAAGAAAGGACATATGAAAATTTGTTAATTAGACCCATATGGGGATGGTGTCAGAAATGGCTTCCCTGTAAAATAATCTATTGGGTTGTCCAAAAAGTTCATTTAGTTTTTTCTGTACAATGGCTCTAGTACTGCTTAGTTGTCTTTAACTTCATTCAAAACAATTTTGTTAGATTGTATTGTGACAGCTGTCATATCAGCATGCATTTAAAAAAAACTTATCAAAATTGGTGAATTTTTTGTGCAGCCATTTTAATATTGAAGATGGAAGAAGATACACAGTATTTTAGGCATATTATGTTTTATTGTTTCAAGGAAGGTAAAAACACAACTGAAACACAAAAAAGATTTGTGCAGTATAAGGAGAAGCTGCTGTGACTGATTGAATGCATCAAAAGTGGTTTACGAAGTTTCTTAGTACTATTTACATCTTGACCAAATAATCCTTTGCTGTGGGGCTGTCTCATGCATTGGAAGATGTTTAGCAGCATCCCTGGCCTCTACCCACTCACTAGAAGCTAGTAGGGGGAGATGGCCAACATACTCAAATATCCAAATTAATACAGTTATTGGTGAAAATGAAAAATGTGTATTTTATTTTACGGAAAAAATGAAATGGACTTTTTGGCCTACCCAACATAAAGCACTATTAGGCTGAGCTCCCTTTCCAAGCACAGTGGTGCCCATTTTCATTTTTTCTTGGAGCAGGTTGTATAACTGTGTTCATCATTTAGTTCTGGCCTAAAAAACAAAAATAATTCTAGGAAACTGTAGTCACCACTGTTAGATAAGCTTGGCTGCACTGTTAGCCTGATCCCAGCGGCAGTGCATGTGTTTTCTGCTTCTCCTTCAACCTGTGCTTTCGAAAGGGATTCTGAACCCAGGGTGTCAGTGCTTGAGGGGAATTGTTTAAAAAAATCCAATGTTGCAGCAAGGCAGTAAAACTGCTGTTCTTCTCAGCTGCATCTGGATCTTTTCGCTGACTTTTAAGCCTTGGCTTTGACCTTCTTGATTTACTGGACCAGCTTCTGATGTTGGACCTGTTTGTTTGGTTTGGCCATGTATTTTAAAGTCAGAAATCTGAGATTTTTTCTTTTTTAAGATATGGAAAAGCTATTTTTTTCCTTTTGCCCCCTTTTAATGCAGATTCTATTTTTGACATTTAAAAGCAGGTTTTCATTATGGGTATGATAGCTTGAGAAGTACAATTCAAAAGAATTCTGCATTGTGAAAATGCAACTTGGAACTCCTTCAAGAATCAGCACTAAAATTAAACCAAGTGTTCTATCTCTTTTGATAAGGAGAAGACTTGTGGGCATTGAGACAGTTCTGCACGTGGCTTGGAAGTCACTGGACTTGTGTGCAGTTCAGTTTGCTCTTGTTCTCAAGGCTTGTGGTTCCCTAAGTTAGAAGCAGAAAAATTCTGAACAACTAAATAAAGCTGGGGTACTTTGACTGACTGTGCTCGTTCCACAGCTTTTGAAGATCCTGACAGTGCCGTGGATGACCGAGATAGTGACTACCGCAGTGAGACCAGCAACAGCATCCCACCACCGTACTGTTCGACTTCGCAGCCCAATGCTTCTGTGCATCAGTTTCCAGTGCCTGTGCGGTTGCCACAGCAGCTGCTACTTCACTCTTGCAATGACTCTGTGCAAAGTTATGATTATGACCTCGATTACCCAGAGCGGCGGGCTCTCAGGTGGGTACTGGGAACAGAGCACTTTCTTTTCCTAGTGCGCAGATCCCGGGATACGACTGACATCAAGGGTTTGGGCACTTTAACTGGAGGTGGTAGCACATGTGTAGCAGTAGGACGGGCCAGGCTACAGCCATTTTGTGCAGATTCTCAGTCTTTTTTTTTTCTCTTCCACACATTCACATATATATATTTACATCAGTACTACTTTTCTTTATGATTAATGACTTAACTGGCGTGCCCACTGGAGATGGGTGTCTGAAAAAAGCCTGCTTGAGGCTCTGCCCAGCCCAGAGATTTTGATTCACCCTTCGCCAAGATCAAAAAAGGAAACTCACAGATGTTAAATGTTTGGATAACCCTTCCTACCTAAATATTTCCCTTCTGAACTTCAGAAGAAAACTAATACGGATTTCTCCGTAGCAGGTTCATACTTTTGCTAGAACTTTAAAAAACATTTTATTTTATTTCTTCAACATATAAAACATTTACATGGTTAAAAAAATGTTAAGGTGCAATACAGCATACAGCAAAGAATCTCCCACCCACATCTTTTGTCCTCCCTCATCCTATCCTCTTTCTTTCTCCTACTTCCCTGACCACCCTTGTTTATTTCCTATGTATCCTTCTATACACTGTTTTCATATATTTATGAATATAAAAGCAAACACAAAAGGATACGCTCTCCCTCTTCCCCCAACTTTAAAAAAAATTCAAACTTATACTTTAGAGAACTAACACAGTGAACCACCCTTTTCATGTTGCCTAGATTCACCAGTTTCGTTAACTTTCTGCCACATTTACTTTATCTCATCTTCTCTAATACATGTCAATAAACACATACCTTATTTTCCTGAACTGTTTGAAAGGAAGTTGCAGATATCATGTTACTTCACCATGTTATAACTCCTAAGTAAAAGGACTTTCTCTTACATAACCTCAATACTATGATCCTGCTCCGGAATTAATACAATGATGTTACTTAATATATAGAACATATTTTAATTTCTCCAGCTGTCCTAGTAATGTATGTGTATGTATATATGTATAGATGTATATTTGTGTGTGTATATATGTGTATTTCTGTATATTAAAAATATATATATTCCTTTTTGATCCAGGATTTAGTCAATGATCACGGTGCCTTACGTTTGATATTCCTGGTTCTGTAGTCTCCTATAATCTAACAGAATGTCCTTACTTTTCTTTTTTGGTCTTGTAAGACACTACATTTTTTAAAGAGTTCAGGCCAGTTTTGAGAATGCCCCTTAATTTTGTTTTCAGTTGTTTCTTCATGTTTACAATCAGATTAAACATTTTTGGCAAAAACACTACATAGATGATGTTTCTTTCACATAAGGTTACTTCGTCTCATTATTGATGTTTAGTTTGTTCTCTTGGTTAATAAATCTGTATATACCAGATTTTTCCAATGTAAAGTTACCTTTCCCCTTTGTAATTAAGTATGTCTGGGGTGATACCTGAGATTGTGTAAATATCCTGTTACCCCGACAACCTTTAACTCATTGACTTTAGCAGCCACTGATGATCCTTGCCTGAACCAGTTATTTCATTGGTTGGAGTTTAGTTTTGTCTTTTAAAAAAATATTTTATTTATTTATTCATTTATTCATTTATTTATTATTTGTTTATTTATTTATTTTCTTGGTGCACTGTTCCCAGAAGTACTGCAGTGCCTTGTTGATGTGCAAAGTGTGCAAAGTGGATGGAGCAAGCTCCTATTCCATCTCCCAGCTCCAAAAATCCATTTAATATAATGTCGTCGGATAAAGGACATATCTTAAAATGATAAGAACAGATAATACACTCGGTTTTTGCCAAAAGGCCAGGAAGCAGTGGAGTTTGGTTTTTAAGAAACCATTCCAATTTAGCTCATGCTTTTGGTCCGACATTCACCATACCATAGGATGATCTCCTTTTTTTGCCCACCTTACCAAATTGGTGAATATTTATCCTGAGCCTCAGATGGTGGTCTACCTGCTAGACATCATTCTGTCTCAGTTTACTATCATTACTAAATATATTTTCAGTGAAATTTTTTCATATATCAACCATCAGATAAGATAGAATTCTCACTCTATAATCTGATTCTAAAAAGAAACATGCCAGGAGTCCTACCACAGTTGGTCCCAACTCCTTACTGATTAATAAATTAAATATTTGCATATGTTATTTATTTGATTTTAGTTATTTATATTTTCCCACTGTAAGAAAAAAAAACATAATAGAAAGAAAATTTTGGCCCTCTTTCCCCTCTGTATTTGTAAGCATTAAGTGCAGGCCAGTAGTAATAACGGCACATCAACCTAAGTGACTACACACTCTGCTGGATAACTGCATAATACTTAGTCATTACCCTATTATCATTTCATTTATTTCCTGGGCTAGTGCTGTAATAATAACACTTTGAGGAGCATTAGTGATGTACTTTAAGTTGCAAATTTTTTAAAAAAGTTTTCTTCAATTGATCCCATATAAATTTGATTAAAAAGTAAATAATTTATCATCTCTAGCAGAGGAAAAGTTAATATGATTTTTAAGTAAACTTTTATCATATACATTTTTAACTTAAATGTTTGAAGTGATTTCTCCTTTAAAAAGTTTTGAAGAAATTGTATCACTAGTCTGAGTTCTTAAATTTTTTAAGAGGAACATTTAAAATCCTTGAGGGAACAAACGTGTCTGCAGTACCTTCCAGTAAATTAGAAGTGTAAAAATAACTAGCTTCATTCAATATAGCCATGGCTATCTATTGATTTTAAGCTGTCACTATAAAGACCTCTCCAAGACTGGAATTAGTTTAGTTTGCATTTCTGAGGAGACTGGAGATTAATGAAACTGCATGTGAAAAAAATATAGGCGAAGTTAATTTCCTCGCTCTATGAAATGGGCTTTTGCCTAATGAGTCCAGAGTAATGGGAAATGCATGTAAATTATGTAAAATACAGAATTTGAGGTTTCACAGTAGAATTGGACTTTGTGAGATAATATGTAGCCAAAGTATTTCTAGTGTTAAGAGGTGTCAAAAGACTATCAGTCTCACTCTTAAAGATTTTTAGTGACTAAGTTACCACTTTGACCTTGTTTCTGTTTCCTAAATAAACACCATTGGATGTGAGATCTAAAAAAGAAAACACTGAGCTGACAAGCTTCTAGTCTGCAGGCCTACACCCTAGTCTACACCCCTACCTCACTACACAGGAAACAGGCAGTCTCTAACCTAACTGAAGGAGAGGTCCGCTGTCTTCTGTATCCATTCACCTAAGCTGCACATGTCACTTCTGCTGTCGTGATCAGTGTAGAGAAAGACATTCATTTCACTGTAATCTTCAGTGCATATAGCCTTATATTGCACACACGCAAAACCCCCCAAATTGTAACCTTTAAATAATTTGCTCTTTTTGGTACTGTAACAAGGTGTGACTTCTGAAAATAAGTCAAAGATTGTTTTCATTATGTATATATTTTTTCTTTCTAAAAGAAATATGTCTGACCACATTCTTGGCTTACTGCCTCAGATCTAACTTTCAGCAGGTTAACAGCTTGGCTTCTCTCAGACCCAAATTCATCAACAAATTTAGGTTTCTTGAAATCTTTTTATATATTTTCATAGAATACTTAACAGTTCTAAACTTTGACATCATAGATGCATCCTGTATATCAGTGATTTTCAACTGGTATGCTACAAGAATTTTTAAATACTTTTGCAATACCTGACTATTTGGTCAGGTGCACAGACCTCTTTTTCCTTAAATTGTTAGATTAAAAAAAAATGACAACAGCCAACACAATAGTCATCTTGTGTGAATGAATCAAAATTATACCTAATTTTTTGATTAGATTGGCAAAGAAATATACTTTTCGGCGTGCTGAAGAATTTTAGTAGTTAGCTTGTATGTGCCATGAAATGTGAAAGGTTGAGAATTACTACTATATATTGATAAGACATGTTCATTTTGTTTGTTTCTTTCTTAGAAAATAAAGCTCATGGTAGCAAGTGAAGAATTTTAAAGTTATTGTTATAGCTGCTCTTTTTTTGATGTGGAAAATACTCTTTGATTATAGTGCTATAATATTGATTTAAGATTATGTGGATTTCCTTGTATTTTTTCAGTCCGAATGGGTTTTTATCAAATTGACAATTTTACTAATTCTAGTTTTTCACTGAATGTACACTAAATTTCATTTGTTTCTTTCTTTTCCCTATTTTTCCTTTTTTTCTTTGCCTTACTATTCCTTCACATTTATCCCTTTACATCAGACAAGGCTTGCAGGCTGAAGTTGACAGAATTAGGGTTATTTCTGCTTTCTCTGATGTTGACAATGAAGAGCAAGAAGGTATACATGAGCAGATGGAGGGGAAAATATCACAAGAGTTTCTAGAAAACAGTAACATAAATATAAAACAAGCAGAAGGAAAGGAAATTAGAACTCTTTCAAAAACTGATAAATATTATAGCCAAAAAATACAACCAAAGTACAAGAATTGGAAAAAGATACCCTCTCTGAACCAAGAAACAGAATTCTCTACTGTCTTTAATTTTGACCTTACATGTGAAACATCTGTTTGCTCCAGATATCCTCAGAAATATAACACAATTGATAGGAGAAGGAAAAAGAAACCCTTGTATAGTCATTTTGGAGATAGTGAAAGAAAACAATATAATGAGAGATTAGGAACTAAGACTAACTTCAAAAGCACATATCCTTATAGTGAAAATTGTAATTTTTGCCACATTGAAAAGAAGAAACAAAATTACCCAGATTTCCATCCCTCCAAAAATGCACTTGTGGTTAATAGTGGCATGTGGACCACTAAGTTGGAAAGTCATGATTATGATCTTCCTGGTTGTTTTAAGAATTGTGAAAAGTTACCTGGCTTAAAACAGCATGTCACTGATTTCATTCCATTGGATATTCTTGAAGATTCTACTAGCAGTACTTCTGATGAACTTCTGGATTCCCCCATTTCTGATAAGCAGGAAGGATTACTGTCACCAACATGCCATCCATGCAATGTCCATCATACTGGAAGCTTTCCTAAAGAACATTGTGTAGCAAATCCAGCATTCCCATTACAAAGGATGAATTGCTATGCAAACACACTTGGAGATCTGTCTGGGTTTCCCATGGAAGAGATGACCCCTTCTTCTATTGAGGAACCCAAGGACCACTATATTGATACAATGGATGAGCTTCAGTGTTTTGTAGAAACAGTCTCAGAATATTTAGCAGAGAAGGAAGAGGAGATTAATAAATTTGGTTCCCTTTCAAAAACTAAAGAAATACCTACACATAATAGTACTTTTGATAATGCAGAACAGAAAAAGCCTGGGGATCAAATACCACCTATAACCATTGTCAAGAATGACAAAGACAAGGCCATTTGTTTCCCTGAGTTGAATGGAGTGAAATGTGCTGTTGATTCTTTGCTCAGTTCACTCACAGAAAAGGTGGGCTCAGGTACAAAACATCTAACAATCTCTATGGAAAAACTGGGTTCTTTAGTTCCAGAGAAAACAGGAACTCTTAATCAAATAGAGACAATTAATTTGGGATCTAGACCCAGAGCCAAGTCAGTATCAGAGAAGGATCTTTCCATGCAGTCTCGATTATCTTCTCAGAATGTTGACAATAAGGATTTTGGCAGACATGACATAACTTTTGAAAATGAGCACACAAGCAGTAAAACTGGAAGTTTAAGCTTTCAGGATGCAACAGAAACTCTTGGAAGGGACTCTGCTCCACAGAGTCAGAGTTCAGTTATAAAGTTTGTTTTCAGCATGCTAAGTCCACTAAAGACCTTTTTGGAAAAGGACGAAACTAAAAAAGATGATGACAAGAACAAGCCAAAGAGAAAGGAAAGCATCGCTGGGTGTGGTTCAGAGTCAAGTCAAAGGGAAGACACCCTTGGCAATGACAGTAGCATTGTTGCTTTAGATAGGAATAATGGAGACACTACAGACTTGTCCCAAATGCCCAAAAATGAGGACTTGTTGTCTTCTCAAACTGCCAATGAACCTTCAAACTTAGTTAGTTCTGCAAGTAAGAAAAACGATACTGATAGTCTGTTGGAGCAAAAACCCCATATAGACCTGTCTCTGTTACCACAGGAACCAAAAATATGTGTCAAAGATACCCCAGGACATCCTTGTATAGCTGGTAGTAGACCTACAAATAAAGAGCCTTCTTCAAAGTCATTAGAGGGGGACAGAGTTACTGGTGATGATAATTTCCTTGAGCCACTCAGAAGATCCTTTAGCCAGTTTTTGCTCACTTCCCCTGAAAACCCCTCTAAGGAACCTTTGTCAGAATCTAGGAAAGTTCACCCATTGGAGGAAGATGGAGGGGAAAGGATTCCTAAGAAAGATGGACATTCCTTTTCCTTTAGCGGGAAACTACATATTCCATTTCTCAGAGTTCATAGTCATTCTGAAAAGCAGCAAGATTTAAAAGAGAAAGGAAGCATTTTTCCTTTGTTTAAATTTCCTTTCACTGACAGCCATATCACTGTTAATGACCAGAGTTTTCATGGCTCTGAAGTAACCAGCAATGAAGAGATTCAAAGAAACTGCCAAGAAAATACCAAACTTAGTTCAATAAGATCTAGTTCAGTTCCAAATATTCATAATAATCTAGAGAAATTTGGTGATACAGAGACATTTAATAAGAATGACCCAAAAAATTGTTCTGAAGATGTCACACTTAATAAAATGATGTCTGATTCAGTTCCAAATGTAAATAATGATCTTGGGAAATTTGGGAGTATAGAGGAATTAAATTCAAGTGACCACACAACAGAAGAGAACTGTGAAAGAGATACTTTAGCCATCCCTGAAGTTATGCCCAAAGAACAGAGACTTTCTGATTCTTTAGGAGAAAGTAAGACTCTTACACAAGTGACATCTTTAACAGTATCAGACTCTTCATTAGCATCGATTCCTACCATTTCAAAATCAACCTTGGTTAATGAAATTGGTGAAGACAAACTTGTAGATAAAGCTTCCAAGAAAAGAACCCAAGGAGGCCTCCTTTCTGGCCTATTTAACGGATTCTCTTCTCTTAAAAACTTGTCTAGTTCACAAGAAATAAATTTGAAAAATGATGACTCTTATTACAGGAGTAACACCCCAAGCTTACTCTCAGGAATATTTAACTTGATATCCAATAGCAGTATGACTGATTGTAAACCAGATGAAGCAAAGTCCATGTCTTTAGATGACATAAAGAGCTTGAATGGAAATAAGCATATATCCTTGGATGAGATTGCTGTTACTTCATGTGTGACTTCTGAGAACCAGAGGGACCATGTTGAAAAACAAGAAACTTCTGGCTTCATAAAAATCTTCTTATCTTTACCTAAAGAAAACATACCATTAGCTGATGCTTGGGTTGATAATCATCCTTGCTCTTCTGCATGGAAACACCAGCACAGTGGAAAGCATTGCCGCTCTCCTGAGAACAGTGTACTTCACTGTGCACTAAGCGCTAAGCAGGACCTCGTAGAGAAATCTTTGCCGAAGAAGCCAACGCCACACCATATTCTTGAGGCAAACCTATATGAAAATTCAAATAAGTTAAATTCACCTATACTGAGTACTAACATTCTTAATAAATCAAATCACTCTCAGGCTTTTGAAGAGATGAACAATCCTTTCTGTTATGAATGGGACTCTGATAGAAAAAATTTCTCTAAAAATTCTAGAATACTTCAGCCAGCTTATTATATGTTGAATCAAAATACATTTCCATCAGCTGATGTTTTTTTGTGGCCTGACTCAGAAAACTCAGCAATAAATTTTTGCCAAAAAGATCAAAATGCAAACATCTTGGAGTGGAGAACAAATGCAAACAGTGTAATTTGGTGTGACTTACCATATGAATCATTCAATCAGTTTACATTTAATGAAGATTACTTATTAAGAGGTGATATGTGGGCAGCTAACTATGGAAATTCTTGGCATCTTTCAATTAATGAGACTAAGAATTCACTGGAAGAATTGCCCATTGACTTAAGTTGTTCTTCAGGTCATGAAAAGACTACATATCCCATGGCTGATCAAGAATCATTAAGAATGGATGAAAACTTGGTTTTTTCAAGTGTTGGTTATGAATACCAGGAATGGTTGTCATGTCTTGAAAATGGAGTATGGTGGCCATCGGAGGATGGAGACTATGGATATTTTGTGTTCCATGATGGTCAATATATCTATTCTCTCCTCACTGATTCTACAGGGCAATATGCTTATTTATTTATACCTGATTATTCTTATCAAGAGTATTTGGATTGTAATTTGCAGACAAATAATCTATCAAGTATTGTATTAGATGACAACATTATTTCTCCCTGTAGTTTTAGAGTACTAGACAAGGAAGATAAGTTATTGTGGTATGTTGAAGAGAAACCAATTGAGGACCCTCTTGATTTATCTATAGTTTTGCCAAGAAGTGAGGGACCAATGTATCTAAATTTGGGAGCTTTTTCACAAGTACATGAAGAGTCAAGTTATGGCCAAAGGGATCAACCATTAGATTTTTCAGTCTATAATTCTAAAAAGTTTGAAGACGATTTTGGATTTTTTGAAGAAAGGCTGTGTGGTTCTGAAGACTTTGAATGTACCTTGGATCTCAGAAATCAGCCCCAAAGTACTGGTAATCATGTCTTAAATAAAAATCAAATTAACGAAGGAGGTAAGAACCAGGCTGTAGCTAAGGATTCATTATCTCACCTTTCCACTTTTCATTGGCTTCAGTCTTCTCAAGAAAGTGCCACTTTGGTTCATCCTGAGAATATGACTGACAGCCCACAGCAAACAGAAGAGATGTCATCGTTAAACAAAGTGACTTCATTATTTTCTGCTTTGGGAGCTACGGTTGGAAGTGCTTTGAATTTTGAAAAGAATGAATCCTTAGAGTCTTTGGCCCTGCATAAAAAGGATCAGCAGTCTCACCTAGCAGTGCTTACAAATGATGATCTTCAGTCATTAATCTTGAGTAAGCAATCAGAGAGTAAATCCCAAAATGAGGAGGAAAACCTTCTTAAGAAGGATTCGGAGAGACAAATAGTATCTGATGTTCAACAACTGGAATTTACTGAAAATATGAAGCAAGATTTCCCATTAAATAAAAGCATTCATGTGAAAAAACAAAGTTTGTTGAAATCTGTTTTCCAGGTAAGCCAAACACCTCAGGCTAAATTAGGTAAAGAAGATGATGAAATAATCACATCTGACTCTACTTCAGTTCCTCTTGCATCACAGTTTAGTAGGGATGAACACAAGAATTGTGAGCTTCCCCAGGACCAGTCTTCCAAAGAGGCTGAGAGAACATTATTTAAAAGTGCACTGAAACTCTTTGGTCGGGGAGAAGACTCTTCAGTAAGTCCAACAGCAAATGAAAAACAGGCACCTGGATTTTTGAACCTTTTTAAAACCCAGGTGAATAAAGAAGGATCACCAAACTTAGAAAAGAGTGGTGATAAAAATAAAAAGATAACATCTCAGGAAAAGAATGAATCTTCCGGTGTTTCAACTTTTTTTGGTACTCTGGGAGATTTCTTTAAAACCAATGTATCTCCTACACAGACAACTGAAAATATGTCTGTTTCTTCAATGACTAATAAGGATGAGGTCAAGTCAAGTCCTAATTCCACAAAACTAACTAGCCAGGATGTTGGGAACTTTCCTGTTGCACCAATTTCCTCTAAAGGGAAGGTTCGAGTTAGAAGTCTGAATAAACAGACTACTATTGATGACAGTGGACTAAAGGAACCATCAACTAAGGAGATCCAGGGTAATAATTTGACTGAAAAGGAGGCGCCCTCCAGAGGCCTCCTAATCCAGCAGTCACCAAATCCATCTTTCTCAAAAAATTGTCTCAAAGAGTCATCAAGAGATTCAATAGAAACTAGTGGTGTGTCTACAGTGACAGATGTTTCAAGAAGTAATAAAATATCTTTTGATATTCTGAGCAGAAAAACTTCAAAAGAACAAGGTCATTCTTCTGACAAAGACTTGAGCTTTTCAACTGCTACAGCATCTCCATCCCAACCAGAGTTGCCAACCAGAAAGAGTATATTTTCTTTCCTCACTGGATCTGAAAAATCTGAGAACAGAGCCTCTGCTGCTCTACCAAGAACCAAATCTCAAGCAGAAGGGCTATTCACACTTCCTTCCTTTTTTTCCACTACTAATTCAGGCATCAAGAAGGATGCCTCTCATAATAGCTCTTTTAGTTTCTTCAGCTTGTCCTTTTTGGATGAACAACAGCAGACTCCTGGGGGAAAGCATAGCCTTTCAACTGTTACTCCAGTGACTTCCCAGCCCTGTAAGGAGCCAAGTGTTTTTATAGACATGGGTGGCACAGTGCCTGAAAGTCCCTGTGGCAATAGAGATAGCATAGTCCAGGAGGTAGTTCATGAACATCAAACGACTCCTTGTGTTTCCATTAGCAACACTATTGAAGTTACCTTCCTTGAAGATGAGCTCAATGTAGGGGATGCCTACCAGGGAAAACTAGAGTCCCGTAATGGACCTGGGATATCTTTACCAGATTTCCAGATGAATCAGTTGCAAAAAGACAATAATATTCCTCATTCACCAGGATTTCAGGCACAGACTGAAACACTGCTCATTGGTCCAGAGACCCTTGGGGTAGCTTCTCGTGAAGATGATTTCATACAGGAAGCCTTCCCTAAAGGTTTTCTGGCCAAGTCTTTTTCACACGATAGCCATTTGATTGAAAATCTCAACAATTCAGACACTTGTACTAACCATCACCAAAATGAAAGAATTTCTAGAGACCCATTGAACTTGCCATTAGAAAAGGCTCCTGTTGAGATCTTAACACAGATCCTGGAGCCAACCTCTTCAAGCTCTGTGGAGCTAGGGTGTTCAGGGCACCTCCAGAACCAAGACACAGATAAAGAGGAAGACAAATCAGTGTTGGATTCTTCAGTAGAACTGCTTTCTGGGTTTGTGACCAAAGTGAAATCTTTCTCTGGGAGTTTAATTGAACCTCCTAAAACTTTCTCTGGATTTTTTTCTTCTCCTAAACCTCCAAAGAAAAACATTTTTTTCTCTCCTGGTGCATCATCTCAGCCATTCAAAAATGAGTTATTTGGAATTTTCAAAAGTCCCAAACCAGAGACATACAAAAAAGAACCATCTATCCCAGCCACTGCACAGCTTCAAAATGTTAGTTCCAGAGATGCTGTAGGATCAGTACCTCCAGAAAATTTGTGGAGAGATTCTGCTTCTGAATCAATCAATTCAGAATCTACTCTCAGTGACTGTAGAATGAATGTGGTTAGTGCAAAGTTGAATTCAGAGACATTGACAGATGATCCCAACCTAACAACTGAAATGGAAAACAGTAATATTCCTGACAAGACCTTGACAGATGATCTAAAACTAATGGCTGAAATGGAAAATAATATTCCTGACAATATTCCAGAACGTCAGGGTTCTGAAACAATTGGGGCTGCATCCTCTCTCTCAGGGGATGATACTGGGCAAGGAGTGTTATCTCTGAGTGATGAAGGAGACATGGGGATATTGCAGGGCACAGACACAGAGGCATCATTCGAAGCAGAGCATATCTCATTGCCAACAGAGTTGCATACAGATCCTCTCTGGATCACCAAAGAGCTTCCGCCTCCAATTCAGCCACCTTATCCTCTTGAGCCAGAGCCAGCTATGCAGTCTGCCTCTACAAAACAAGATGTCTTAGAGCTACAGGCAACCAATTCACTAGAAACCAATACTACTACACTGTTCAATGAGACAAGTTCAGTTGGCCAGAGTGCCACACCAGAAACCCAAGGGTCCCTTTCTTGCCCTTTGCTAGAGGAGCCTGTGCTTTGGGCCAAAAGAAGTTACGGGATACTTGATGCCCAGAAAGATCCAAATGCAACCCCCCAGGAAACAGAGCAGGCAAGACCACGTTTTGAGATCCCAAACATGACCAATTGGCCAAAGCTCCATTTCCCATCCTCTGCTACTGACTATGGGAAACCACTGAGTTCTTTCTTTTCCTCATCTTCCTCCTCTGGCAATAAGGCAGCAGAGACTGCTTTAATGTCTGGTTTTAAAAAGTTGTCAACTCTGTTTGAGGGAGGTAATGAGGAAAAAGGGAGTGTAGTGGCAAGTGATCTCAAACTAAAGTTTGGAAAGAAGCTGGATCTTTTATTCCCATGGCCAAAAGAGAGCAAAGGGGACCCTGAACAAATGCCTACAGAATCCTCTCCAGTTTGGGTTATCAGCAGTAATCAGGACCTTAACTCCAATGAAGCCGACAAAGCTTCGGAGTCTTCTAAAATGTCTGGGGCCAGTGCTGAGCCAGCTAAGATCTCTACCCAGCTCACTGTGACCTCTGAGCAGCTGGAGGCCAAACCAAGAATATGTACTCATGGGCTTTCAGGGTCTGGAGAAGTGGAAAGCCAACAGGAAACCCCAGCATCTGGAGAAGACTGGGGTACTAAAGGCAACCTCTCTGGCCTCACCAGCCCTTCAGGGAATCACGAGAAAGAGCACTGCACTGTTTCTGAGCTACTTCACCAACCAGAAACACAAGAAGAGGAGGCAATGCCTGCTAGCACTGACTCTGTTTTGAATGTGCAGCTGCCAGTTACTCTGCATGGTATCGAAGAACTAAAGACCAACAAAAGGCCAGTTCTCAACTAAAGCATCATAAATGATTTTAAGGAATTGACCATTTATGATGCAGTGGCTTAGTGGTAGATTAGTCATAGCCTGCTTTTTATCCTTTCTGTGTCTTTCCTAGCACCTGAGCTTCATGTTAATTAGAGGTTAAGTAACAAGAAATAGTGTGTGGGTCTTTTCATCCTCTCCCTTCTCTCTAGTGCCAAATTTAATTTGCTTATTGGAAGAAGGAGCTTCCTGCTTAAAGGAAAGGCTAGGCCCTGAGATTTACTCACTCTGATTTTCTCTGCCTTACATAACGTGGAATGGAGAAGGGAGGGTAGGAAGAGGCAGCAAGTAGTTGAGTAGCATATATTAATTACAACCACATGATGGGCTAGGATGCTTCCTTGGGCCTTTGACACTTAACATCTGTAGTACCTGGGGAGGGACTACTTTGCTTTGTTTTTCTAAGTCTTCTAAGATGCTTTCTCCAGTGGTAATGAAGATATTAAGTAAAATACAAAGTGCAAAGGATGGCTTAGGATAATCTATATTCTATATCCTATTCCACTGATGTGCATAACTTCCTGTAGTCTCTGCCTTTTACTGTCCTTGAGACTGGTGTGTGATAAGTACTTTGAGTAAAGTCTCACAGGAGCTCTGGGCTAATGTTTGCTGTAGTTCTTCAGTCTGGACCATTGTTCAGGGTCTATCTGCAAAGGGTCCTATTCTTTCTGCTAAGAAGAAGCACCATACAGTGCAGTTTAAGAATGATGTCGTGATCTCTGGCCCAAAACTGTCCAAAGGGGCCAGTCAGGGGCTTTAGAGGTATGTATGGGGGGTGGAGGTGGGTGTTGGGAACTACTCAGAACAGTAACCTGGTATCTGTCCTGTTCCCATGGGATGAAGGATCAGAAATCAGCCTGGAAATACCAGGTAATTGGGAGGAACCATAGGGAAAATATCATTGGAAAACAACCATTTATCTTCTTTTGGCCAAGAATAAACATAAGCCCTTTAGTTAAAAACTTGACCCCTTGGCAAGGAAATTCCTTGTCCTTTTTCATGGAGGCTTTCCAGCCAGATACCAGCAGTAAAATGAGGACCCCTGACGTTGGGATAGAGCTATCCAAATGTGCTGGGATAGACCTTGTAGCTCATCACCGAGTCCCTCTATATTGAATAGGTCAGAATTCCTTAGGTTCAGTATATGGCTGAAGGGAGTAACTTCTGGATACTGCTCTTCTTTCTGACCACGATTCATTGCCACTGTCTCTACTACAGCTGCTATCTCTCATAGCAGGGGAACAAATTTCTTTCTGGGTATGGGAATTCAGTTGATTGAGAGAGGGTTCGGCTGGCTTCTCTTCAGGTAGAGAAGTTCATTATTATGGCCCTGACCCAGATGCTGGAGTTGAGCTTTGTCCACTAGATCCAAAACTGAGCTATGTCCTAAGAGCAACTCAGTTACAGATGGGCAAGTTTATCTTTGGGACATTCCCCGTGCTGCCAGGGATATCATTGTAACATTCATGAGGTGAATGTTCGATGAGATCCCCTGAGGAATTTCTTGATCCTTACCTCTATTACCTGCACGTGAAATAGAGATAACTGAAAGGATGTGTCCACGGTCCTTTGCTCATCCTTTGGGATAGGTATTCACATGTACAATTGTAGAGTAAGAAAAAGAGACTTCAAGTTAACAAGTGATAGCAAAAGGGAGTAGAATTCATCCATTTTATTATGTGGAAATTAGAAAACGTATCACAGCCACTGGACAAGTTTCTTTAGAAGTCTGAGTAAAGGTTTAGACTTAATAATTTGAGACTTTTAATAATTCTTTATCTACTGATAAATACCACATTAAGATAAAGTATTCTTCAGAGTCAATTTTGTAGGGTTGAGGTTAAGTGCTGTTCGAGAAAGCAGCACGTGTTTTCTCCCTGTTGTGACTCTGCTGAGTAGAGACTAGTTCTAGATTGTAAAGTTTGGTCCTCTTTTCCCAGGAACGTCCTGTTTTTGATTCATTATTTCCTGGATTCATCCATTATATTTGCTCTGGTCCTTAGTTTCCATTTATTTACTCATCTGTCTTCTTCTCCTTCTCACAGCCCTACCAGCAGTAGTAGGTATGGCTCCTCCTGCAATGTGAGCCAAGGAAGCTCTCAGCTGAGTGAACTAGATCAGTGTCACGAACAAGATGATGATCATCGGGAGAGGGACTCAATTCACTCCTGCCAGAGCTCTGGTAGCTTCTCAAAAGATGGCCAAGTGGGGTTTGGAGAACAAGTTAAAGCCTTGGAAGTGACAGGTGGAGAAGAGAAGGGGAGAGCATGTGAATCCAAGGAGAAGAAAGAAGATATCACAGCCTGTCCTACCCCAGATCTGGTGCTACAAAAAGACCATGTCCCAGACCCCCAGGAGAGGTAGGTGATGCTGCCTTGAGGAGCTCCCATCGTTTCCTCATACCTATCCTGTCATATTGCTGAGTATAAGTGCTTTTCATTTGTTTCCCTGCAGCAGGGTATGGACTGGACTTGATGATGATCAGGGTACTGAGGCTTAGCTCTACATTGCTTCCTCCAATTTTTGGTATAAATCCCAAGATATACTTTTTAAGATTTTATTTATTTTCAGAGAGAGGGGAAAAGAGGGAGAAAGAGAGGAAGAGAAACATCAATATGTGAGAGAAACATTGGTCGGTTGCCTCTCACACTCCCCCAACTGGGGACCTGGCCTGCAACCCAGGCATATGCCCTGAAATGGAATCGAACCCGTGATCTTTTGGTTCACAGGCCAGTGCTCAATCCACTGAGCCAAACTGGCTAGGGCCCAAGATATTTTGTGGATCTCTGAAGAATTCTTGGGTTCATTATGGATAGCTACAGTGTACCAAACTTTTTTGAGTCTGCAGTTCTTGGCTTACTAATTGACCCCATATATGGCAGCCTCTGAGTCTGGAACTGACCTGATCCCTGCAGATTATTTCATTCAAAGGAGCTGCTTAGAATGAAATGGCTTCCCAGCATATTAATGTTTAAATTTCCCTTCCTTCCTTCCTCCCTTCCTCCCTTCCTCCCTCCCTCCCTCCCTCCCTCCCTTCCTTCCTTCCTTCCTTCCTTCCTTTCTTTTTCTTTCTTTCTTTCCTTTTTTATTGTTCTTCAAGTACAGTTGTCCTCATTTTCACCCCACCATGCCCCCCTGCCCCACCCATCCCTGCCTCCCACCCTCAAACCTACCCCCTTTGAATTTGTCCATGTGTTTTTTATACATGTTGCTTGATGGCTCTTCCCCTATTTTCCCCCATTATCCCTCTCCCCTCTCCCTCTGGTTACCGTCAGTTTGTTCTTTATTCCAATGTCTCTGGTTATATTTTGCTTGCTTGTTTGTTTTGTTGATTAGTTTCCACTTATAGGTGTAATCATATGGCATTTGTCTTTCACAATTCTTTTGTGAAAATTGCTTTTTGTTTTGTATTGTTTTTCCCTGGCCGAGAAAACCAGGACAGAGTTGGGATAGAATGGGTACAGAAGCCAGATCTAAGCCCCTTCTGCCTCCCAGGGCCTAGCAGTATATCTGGCAATTGGTACCCATTAGAAAAATTTTAAATGTGTCTTTTAACAGTCTTATAATGAAGCTTAGTACAGAGTTTGAGTGTTATTATTGAGCTAAACTGGTCAGTAATATTGCTGATAAGTTGGGGCAGAGCAGGGTTTCTCAGTCTTGGCATTATTGACGTTTGGGGCTATTAACTCTTTGTTTTGGGAGCCATCGTACACACTGTAGGATGTTTAATGGCATCCCTGGTCTGTACATACTAGGTACCAGTAGCAACTCTCAGTGTGACAACCAAAAATGTCTCCAGATATTGCCAGATTTCCCCTGCCCTGGTTGAAAACCACTTGGGTAGAATGATAAGGGGAAGGTGTGACTTAGATTCTCAAATATCAAGAGCTAATAGTAAAGCCTGTCACTGAAAGACCAGAGCCGTGAGTACTGATTACAAGGTAAAAGTTAGAGAATGGTTGGTGTGTCAACTCTACCACTGAAGGTCTAAACATATTTTCTCTTCTCCTTTTTCCTGATCTTCAGTCATTTCTGGTGGCTCATCTAATAGATGAAACATGCAGGAAACTGAGTTTACTGGGTTGACAACCCACTGAACAATGGCTCTTTGTAGACTTTAAACTTCGTAGATGCTGTTGTCTGGGTAGAGTTCTTGGTAGAGCAGCAGAAGTGACCAGCATGAGCATTTGTCCTGTGCTGGCTGTGCCCTCTCAGATCCTAGCTGTGCAAGTGAAGTCCAGCTCTACTTGGCCAGAAGAGCCTACAATTGTTTTAGAACAATTGACCCATTTAGGTGGAATTAGTGCCCAGCATGTATATTTTACATGTCTAGATAGTAGATTCTTGTTTGCTGCCTTGGCAATATATCACAGTGTGAGACAAAAGAAGCATTAGCACTGAGAATCAACCACTATTCCACAGCTAAGTACCTGGATGATGACACAGGGTAGTATTTCTGTCTCAAAGCTACTTTGTTATGTTTATTGTTCATTTCAGGGAGGGTGTTCCTGAGGCAGCACAAGGAATAAGACCATGGCAGAAAAAGGGCTGTGCTTTTTTTCTTAGCATTTATGGTGTAGTCTGAGAATTAGTAAACCTTCCAAAATACTTTGTGGAGCAGAAAGGGTTTTCACAAACAAAATTCTGCCCTAAGGATTCTATGTAGAACCCCAGGGGAGACTAGTGGTCCTGAGAGGTGGATGAGAGGGTTATTCCACACCTCTGTGCATAGTTTTAATTCTAGACATTTACTCAGGGCCTTTGTCATTGCTGCTAAGTTGCCTGATCCCTGAGCTGCCTCACTGGGTGAGTGAAAAGGGGGCAGGAGGAGGGGGAACAGATGAAAAGCTCAAAGGTGTTGTCATTTCAGAGAAGAACTTTTTTCACATTGGATATTCAGGACTCTGCCGTTTGAGTGGCCTGAATCACTAAACAAGTACAGGCATGAATATAACTCATTTTATTTTAGATATTTGGCAGTGTGGCATTCAGCACTTTTACCTTGTGGCCTGGGCTACTTTTTTTTCTTTTTGATTGAATTTATTGGGTGATATTGGTTAATAAAATTATATAGGTTTCAGGTGTACAATACATCATCTGTATATTATGTTGTGTGTTCACCACCCCAAATCAAGTCTCCTTCCATCACCATTTTGGCTGGACTCTTTTAAAGGAACATTCTTTTCTTTACTAGTTTTCCTGAGGAGAATGAGTCGTCACCATTTACCCAAGCCAGGGCACACTGGATCCGAGCAGTTACCAAGGTTCGACTCCAGCTGCAGGAGGTAGGAAATCTATTGTTCTAATCCTAGTTGGAACAGTTTTTCATTTGAAATTGGGAGACATATGGTACCGAAGAAGCAGTCAGTGATTAGTCATCTTCTTAGTGTGCATCTGGAATGCGTGACAAGGAAGCTAGAGCCTTAAGAGATGGGAGGGTGGCCGTCAGCTTCCTTCTATACTAATTAATGGAGATCAAATAGAACCAGTGTGTTAAGAGTCTGAAGATAGAGTTAAAGGCTATTTTCAGTACCATAATCACCTTGAGACCATTTTATTTTGAATTTAGGCAGGGGACTATGTCAAGGGCTCTTAGGGTCAGTTGCTGTTTCCCTTGGCCAGCCAGTTCAAGAAGTTTTAGCTGGCCCACATAGAGCTAGATATTGTACACAGTGTTCAGAAATTTCTATGGGTCTCCCTAATTTAAGGCCCAAAGCATCAACACAGTAAGATCTGAAATGATGTGAAAAAAATTAAAATAAATGTTTTAAAAAATTTTTTAGTGGTATAAGTTTGAAATGCTTATATCTATGTGTCTGTAGTTAGTCTTCAGGCAGAAAAGATGTATTTAAATGACAAGTGGCTGTCAATATCATACCTGGAAGATATTAAAATTTAAGCATGCTCACATGTTTAAACACCCTTAAAAATTTTTTCAAACTTAGGGAAAAGTGGCTCAAAGAGTTGTATAAAAGATCACTCATATCCTTCCTGCCAAGATGCCCCAATTGTTGACATTTTATCACATTTGCCTCATTGTTCTCCATCCATCATGATTAATCTTTTTCTAAACCATTTGAGAGAAAGTTGCAGGTATGATGTTCCATCACTCCTAAATGTTCCTATTTGTATTATCCCCCAAACAAGGCTACTGTCCTATGTGAGCACAAAATAACCATCCAAATCAGGAACTCAGTGATGACAACACCATCATCGAGGCCCCATGCAAATTTTGCCAGCCATCCCAAAAATGTCTTGTCTCTTTTCTGGTCCAGTATCTGATCCGGGCTGACATGATGTATTTAGTAGTCATGTCTCTTTAGTCTCCTTTAATCTGGAACCCTTTCTCAGTCTTTTTCATCTTCCAGAGATGGCACAGGCTTTTCATTTTGTAGCGTGTTCTTCATTTTGGGTCCATCCAGTGTTTCCTCATGTCCCCACTCAGACCATGCTGTCTTGGCAGGAATTAATCAAAAGTGATGCTGAGCTCTTTCGATGAATTGCTTCAGAAAGTACATGATGTCAATCTGTCTTAGCCCTCGTGATAGTAACTTTAATCACTCAGTTAAGTTTGTATTGGCCAGGCCTCTTCACTGTCAAGGCACCATTTTTCCTCTTGTAATTGAGAAGTGTTTGTGGTATCATACTCTGAAACTATGCCCATATCTTGTTCCTCATCAGAGCTCTACCTACCAGCTAAGTATTCATGGATGATTTCTGTCTGAGTTTGCTGCCACTAATGGTGGTTGCCAAATGGTAGTTTTCTATTTCTGTTATCCTTTCTATAGTAACTAATTGGCGTTCTAGTATAAGAAAGAGATTTCCTTTTCTCCCATCAATTTATATCAGTGTGGACTCATGGATTCCTCCTTTATTACATGGATTATAATCCCTTACTATAATTTATTTTGATGCTCAAATTGTCCTAGCTTTGTACAAGCACTGTTAACTTGACCCTTCAGCAAGAAGATAATGTTTTTTAAAATGATTGAAAAAGTAGCTGATTTGGAGAAAGCATTTTCAATACATACATTTGAAAATGCTTCCTTGTGTGTGTGTGTGTGTGTGTGTTCTTTTGTTATCAGAAACATTGAGTGTTACCTATAAAAACTTGTAACTGTGGATTCTAAAATCTTAGAAAGAGGCTGTAAACATACTAAAAATCTTTCTAATGAAAATTTCAGTGAGGTGTGAACTTATTTGTTGAAAATATGAAATTGTTTCTATTTTGTAAGACATCAGAGATGTTGAAAATTTAGCCAAATTCCAACAAAATCTTCGAATAATTAGTATGTAGGAAACAATTTTACAATTTTCACTTGAATGATTTATCAATATCTTTTTTAGCTATGGAAACTAAATATTGAATTGATCGAATGTGGAACTAGACCTTCAAACCATTCTATAACAAAATGTTAAACTAAGATTTCAAAAATAATGAAGCCTATCATGTCACATTGCTTTCACTAAAAATATTAGTGCTGCTAGTACTATAGTGACAGCAAACATATTTTTGTATCTTTAACAAATATTAACTGTTTCTTTTATGCTTTTACATGTAATTTTTATAATGTAACAAATGTATAAATACAATTATACAGGTACATAATTTTTAAATGCATATACAAATATTGAGAGATATATGCTAAAAAGATTTCTACCAAAAAGGGCTGCTTCTCGTCACCATTGGGAGGCTGTTGATCTGGACTGGCAGGAGGTAAACATTTACAGTGGACATTTACGGAGTCAGTGTCGTAATACTTCTTAATACTTTATTTCTGATTTTTCCGAAGTCTTGTAATTCTTATTATCCAGGAAAGTAAAATAAGTGATCTTCACATAGAAGAACAGTCCTGAATGAGAAAAACAAGAATATATATTAGAGCAGAAACTGTCACGACTTTTTCTTTTTAAGAGGCAGTTCAGAGTCTCTCAAAAAGAGTAGCTGAAAACAGTTGCCAAAGCTCGGAATCGTTTACAAAAAAACCATGGTTGATTTAGGAGTGATTCAGAACCATTGCCACTTAATTGAATAAGGGAACCATTATAAGTATATTCTTAACACAGGTAATGTAAGTAGAAGCTGATCGAGTGTGAGCAGAAGAAGAAAGACAAGCCAGAGTTCAAAGAAGGATTTGATAACAGTTTAAGATAGAAGCGGAAGCACGCCACTTAATACTCCACATGAGATTTGCTGACAGGTTGTTTGAGATTTTGAGACAGGAAGAAGTGTGATGAAGAGGGTTTTTTTCTGAGTGGTTGTAAATTCCATCTAGTCACCCCTTAATGCTCTGCCCAAAGGTAATAATTCTTGTTATTCTTATTATTCTAGAATTTCTTCATGCAAGTGCAAGCAAATATGAATAAATATTCTAATCTTCCATCCCTACTTTTAAAAATAAAAGATGGTATATTATATACACTAAGGACATCTTCCTCTTTTACTTAGAGAGTCTTCCATATTAGCTCTAAGGGTACTTTTCTTTTTTAACAGCTTCATAATATTCCTCTGTACTGCAAGTACTTAGTCTCTGTTGATGTTTATTTGGTTGTTTCCAGTCGTTTGCTATAACAAATCATATTCTAGATGAGTACCTTTTACATGTTATTTTGCATGTTTGCATTTCTGGGGGGATATGCATTTATAATTTTGATAAATATTGCCAGATTGCCTTCCATTTGTCAGTGGCTTAAGAGAACAAAAGTTTATTTTGTTCATGTGCCTTGTTCAAGAGTTCTGCTTTAAGTTGTCTTTTCTCTGCAATGCAGGCTGATGGCATAGCCTGCACCTAGAACATTCTCAGTCTTGGTGGTAGAGAGAAAGAAAAGATAATAGATGAAAGAGAACATAGCAATTACACTCTGGCTGTTAAGACTCCTGCCCAGAAGATACAATATGTCACTTTTGCTCACCCTTCCCTGGCTAAAGAAAATCACATGGCCATATCTAGCTTCAGACAAGTAGTACTTATACCATGAAAGAGATAGGGAAGGCTTTGTGAACAGCTTTAGTGATTATTCAAAAGTGTGTCTGCCTTCAACAGAGATTGTACCAATTTATACTCCTACTAGTAATATCAGGAGGGTGCTTTTTTTCTTCCCAAACTGAACCAATAGAATGACTTGTCAAACTTGGATTTTCTCTAGTCTGCAAGACAATGGTATCTCAGTAGACTTTAAATTTACGTATTTTATTATCAGTGGAGTTAAGCACGTTTTCATGTAAGTAAAGGCTATGAGTATTTACTTTTCTGTGAACAGTCTGTTCATATTTTTTTGCCCATTCTTTGCTATTGAGCTTTTGATTCCCAGGAGCTTTTTGTTGTCTTAGGGAAATTTACTCTTACCTGAGATATGAGTGTTCAATATTTTTTCTCAGCATATCATTGTGAGAAAGTTTTTTAACCTTAATTAGCCATGTTTTCCTACTCCAGAAAATGGAGAGGATAGTAGTACCCTTTCTTTTAGGATTATAAATTATCTATTAAAATGGTGATTTAAAAAGTGGAAACCAGAGGGCAGCAGAGGAGTATCTCAGCTGTGGGGGTTCCTCTTGAGAAGCATGGGGTCTAAACCTGAAGCTGGGCTCTCCAACCCAGAGCACCAGGGCTGGGAAAAGGTGCTCACATAACACCTGGCTGTGGAAAGCAGCAGGGTTTCTGTCCACCGTGGAGAGATGAGAGTTTTCTAGAGACATAGGCACCTTCTTAAAGGGCCAACACAAGATTTTGTTGGCAGCCACTCACACTGGGCTCCAGCAGAGGGAGGGTATCTCTGTTTATACTTTTCCTAGATTGGCATTTACCATGATGTACCAGAGTTACTTGTTTGTTGTTACATCTCATTTCTCTGTAGCTTTGTAAGATCATTGAATGTTGGGGCTATGCTTTTTATTGCTGATGTTCTAGAGCCCAATGTAGAACCTAGCAGATTGTTTAGCCAACATTTTATGGGTGCTTAACTAGACACAAAAGCCCATCATCATTTCCACAGACATCTCCCTGTACTGCTCTTAATTGTTTCTATTTTTATTTCCCCAAAGCCTAGCACCCAAAACCAGTAAAGTATTAACTATTAAGTTAGCTATGCTTTTTAATATTATTTTCATGTATATTAATATGAAGTTCCTGAATCTGGAACATATTTTGTGTGGATTTAAATTTTTTCTCTTTTAGATTGTTTTTGTGAGATTTAATCTGGTTTATTAAATATTTTTTAAAACATGATTTAGTTGATTATTAATAGATTAATACTATTCCATTATGTAGATGTTCCATACAATTTCTCTTGTTTCTTTACTAAAATAAATAATGCCATCGTGAATATCATTATGTGAAGTTTGTTTTCATTTCTGACTATATATTTAACCTAGCTTTCTCAAAGTATAGTCAGATAAATTACTGAGTTAAAGAGTATATACCTTTTGTTGATTAGGTTCCACTTACAGGTGAGATCATATGGTATTTGTCTTTCACCACCTGGCTCATTTAACTTAGCATAACGCTCTCAAGTAACATGTATAAAGGACACATGGACAAAGCCAGAGGGGGGGGGAGTAGGATCGAGGGTGGGAGGTGGGAATGGCTGGGGTGGAGGGAGTGATGGGGGGAAGTGGGGACAACTGTACTTGAACAATAAAAAAGTAATAATTTAATAAAAAAGAAATATACATGGAAAGCAAAGTACAAATTTTATAACCCCCCTAAAAAAGAGTATGTACCTTTTAAAGGCTTCTTTAACTTGATAAACTTGTACATGTGTTTTCAGAAAAATTTTCCAATTTGTGCTTTGAGTACATATTTGAATATGCCACACCAACATTAAGTATTATCATTTTAGAAAATTTTTGCCAATTTGGCAGAAGAATGGTATCTCATTGTTTTAATTTGCATTTCTTTGATTGTTTGTAACTTGAATATTTCCTGTAAATTTAAAGGACATTTATGTGCTTTAGTTGATACAGTAGACTTTGAGGAACTACCGTAGGAACCTAGCTGCCCTTGTGCAATTCCTGTGAGAGTGTTAGCAACTTGAGGGACGAGATCACAGAGGTCATCCCTGTATCTGGGCTGGCTGCGTACCTGGCTGTATATGCTTAATAAGTGTTTCGTGATATTGCTAATGCTGATGAAGCAGTAATGTTGGGAGTGTGGGTGGAATGGATATGATTTTGTACCTTATTTGGCTTAGCTGCAGAAGAATCTGGAGGAGGAGGTGAGACTTCTAGCTCTAGAAACGGAGACTGCGGTGGCAGCAGGTGGGTGGGTGTTCCAGGTGGAAGGGACAGTGAAGGAGAAGGCATGGAGGTAGGCCGTGAGGAAGCCTTGACAGAAGCTCTTAGGTTGCTAAAGAAAGCTGAGGAAGGAGAGGCTTAGTGAGCAGAGATAGAACTGAGCAAATAGATTAGAAGGGCTGTGCGTAAATGGAGCGATCCCAGGGGATCCAAAATTGCACCTGGTCAGCCTGAGAGATCAGCACTTTCTCAGGGAAGATCACTAAGATAGAAAATGAATTGTCCCTCTCCTGCAAAGTTCTGTGCTTACTTACAACTCTCCCAAGCAAAAAGACTTCCTTCTTGTGGTTTAACTGATTTCCTAGTGGGATTCTCCTTGTGGAAAAAATGATGAGGCTGAAGGGGAGGGCCCTTGATTACCCTGTCTCTTAAAATTACTTGCACCAGGGAAGTACTCTTTCTGAAATTTTAACTCCAGGTTTTTGTTCTGACTCATGGCTGCCTATCTTAACTTCCACTCCCTCAACTCTTTGCCCTCATGGAGACACCAGTTATCCCTCCTTTCTCTCATAACCTTTCAGCCCTCTCCCTAACACTTAAAAGCAAAAACACCTAAAGAATGTTTTGAATAAGTAATAAATGTAAAAGTACAAAATTATGCAGAAAGGATGTGCATCGTGCAAAGTTTCCTCCTACTTTAGACTTCCAGGCCTCTAGTCCCTGTCTCCCCCATGGCGTTGTTACCTGTGTCTTGTGAATCGGTCCGGGGATAAAAGGGGCCTTTACAAGCATGTGTGCGCTCACTGCAGGCATGTGTATATCATACACATTGTCCTTTTCCTCTTTTCATTTACTGCTGTGTTTTGGAGATTTTTCCTTATGAGTACAAATAGAGCTACTACATTCTTTTTAAATAACTGCCTAGTATTTCTTTCTGTGGAGGTATATTTATATACTCTGTCCTCTAGATGGATCTTTAAGTTGTTTCTAATATTTTGCTACTACCACAGCGTTGCAGTGCAAATCCTAGAGTAAGCCTGAATACTTCCAGACCTCTCTTAACCACAGCCTTTAGCATCCATCTTCAGCCTTCATGGTGAGCCCTGCCCAAGAGCAGGCCCTATCACTGCTTCATCAACCAGAGAGACCTCTCTCAGACCAGCACCCTAGCTGCTGCTCCCAACAGGCCCCTTCGCTCTTTGGCACATGGTGGAGTCCTTATCTGATATCTGGGACCAGACGGATGCATTTTGGACTGACTGAAACCCGGCCACTCCCGGAAGCCCTTTCAGGGAAGACTGTGCCTTTTTTTAATGCCCATGAATTATGGGTCAGGAGTGGGGTTTGGTTTTCTTTGGTTCCTTCTGCCACTTCCAAGCCATCACTAGATCGTCTCATAACCTGTTCCCACACCTACCTTCCTTGTTTCAGTGAGATCCCAACTTTTCCATAACTGCCATCTACTCACTGAAAACTTTAGTGCCTGCATCACAGTTTGCCTTTTAATATCAACTACGGCCACCGTCATCATAGCAACCACGTTTACTGAATACTAATATTCCTCTAAGTGCTTTACATGCATTATCCAAATGAATTCCTCACAATAATTTTATGAATTGGGCTTATGTTATGGGACTTATTTTAAGGATTAAGAAACTGAGCTTTAGAAAGACAGAAACTTTTCTGTGGTCACCTAGCTGGTAAGAGTTAGAAACAGATTTAAATCTAAATCTGTTTAATTCCAGATCTTGTGTTCTTAGCACTGTTTCCTACCAACATAACCTTTTTTTTTTTTAATCAACATAATCTGTTTTCTGCAAAACTCCAATTTCTAGAACTGTTAATAGGTTCTTTATTGTGTGATAAAAGAGTTCCATGGTCAAAAAACTTGGGAAACATTGAGTTCCAATAGAGTATAATGCCAACAGATTGCTTTATCATAAGACTTGTCAGATACTTGAATATACTTAGACTTGTGATTCTTAAAGAGGGAGTGTAATATGTACAGCATTATCCCAAACTTATTTGACCATGAAATTGTATTGCAAAAGCATCCTGTTGGACTCGTTTTCCAAGGAATACGCTTGAGGAAATTCTGTCTCATGACTTCCTTGTCATTTCATTAAAACTCTTTTGTGAAGGTCATCAGTGAGCTGATAGCTTCCTAACCTCATGGTTGCTTTTAAGACTTTTAAAAAAATTTAATTAATTTATTTAATCCTCATGCGAGGTCATTTTTTCATTGCTTTTAGAGAGAGAGAGGGGAAGGGAGAAAGGAAGGGAGAGAGAGAAACATCAATGTGAGAGAGAACCATCAATAGGTTGCTTCCCACACATGCCTGGACCGGGGATCAAACCCGTAACCTTTCAGTTACAGGACGGTGCTCCAACCAACTGAGCCACATCAGTCAGGGCACTAAGTCTTTATCTTATTAGACTTTTCTGCAGTATTTGACATTCCTGAACACTCCTTCCTGTTTTGACATGTTAAGAAACCATCTCCAGCACTCTTCTGATCTCTCCAGTCTCCCTTTTCTGAGTTCTCTCTGCTCACTTTTTAAATGTTGCTGTTTCTGGGGTTCTTCCCTCAATCCTCTTTCCATATAACTGCATTCTTTCTGGGAAATCTTATTTTTAATGTCAACTGCCACTTGTATGTGGGTTGTTCTCCTGTCTGTATATCTAGCCCAGATCTCTCTCCTGAACTCTAGACCCATATTTATAACTACTTCCTGTACACTCACTCACTTTTCCCATCAGCATCTCAAGTTCAGCGTGTTCTAGCCAAAAGACATCATCTCTCAAAGCCTGTGTGTGTGTGTGTGTGTGTGCTATATATTATTCCCCTGCTCCACAAACCAATCCTGAACCCACTAAATGTGGCTGGGCTCTTGAGAGATAAGAGAAAGCAAACCCATCCCTTCTATAATGTAGAAGAATTAGGAGTAGGAGTTTCACTTGTCTTCAAAGGGAGCGAAGAATAAGGTAGCTGTCTTATACACATAATAGGTACTCCATAAATATCTGTTCTCAGGATGAATGAAAAGGGTGTAGAGTAGGGAAATTAGTCACTTTTTATTGCTGTCGAGTGGGAACCCAGTGAAACTGCTTCTGATGGCTAAAGTGGCAAGGAGCCAGCGCCACAGCATTGCAGGCTTTTATAGGGATCTAGACTCTGGTGGCCCTGGGTTTCTGGGATAACGTGCTATAGGATCACTCAGATGAGGCTCTCCGGTACACTGGTGTTTCTCTGGGGCCTGGGGGAGAAGTCAGTGGAGTGCCTTATCCTAAGGAGTCTAGGGGAGGGGGTCAAAGACTGCCCTAGGCACTGTGGGAACACTTTCCAAGAGCTGCTTTTGTATACTTGTCAGGAGAGATGCTTGACATTTCTCAGGATTTTCTGCCCCCTCTGAAATATTCTGGACAGGTTCATGGCTGGGCTTGGATCTGGATGTTTATCAGTGGTATATCCTCTATAAACCTTAGATCTAGTTCTGAACCTTTTGAATTATAAAATGTCACATCTGGGACTGGGATTTGGGACAGCATGTTTGAAAGGGTTTGCCTCTGGTTTCTGAGGAGCATATCAAAACATCTCTGAGGAATGCTTGATGTCATATCATTCATTGATCTGTCTAGAATGAGAGGAAGGTATCAGATCCTGGCAGCAGGCCTTAGCTCCAAATATCAGTAAAGGGGGCAGTGCTTAATAAACTGTTATGGAATAAGTCTGATTGATGCCTCTGTACAAAAGTATTTGCTTCCAAATAATAAGCAAAGCAGCCCTTCTTGCTTTCTACTTCTTTCTCTGACTCCTGTTGCTTGTTTCACTGTCCTACCAATGGGAATATTTGATATTGGCTGGGAAGGAACTCTTCCTCTGGGAGGGAACATTCTTTTGCCAAAGTTATCCAAAAGGAAGTAACTAACATAACTATTGCATTTTAAATGAAGCCAACTAGTAAGTGGGTACCACTGGTTGCTGTTGGGTCTATTTACAAGACATTTAGGACCTGTGGACAAAGACAATGGGTGGGGAGGGGAGTGTGGGAGGTGGGGGATGGGTAGGGCACCGGAGAGTAATGGGGGGGAAATGGGGACAACTGTAATTGAACCACAATTTAAAAAAAAAAGAATGTATAGGTCAGAGGGGAGATAGAAATATAAAACAGTTAAATATTTAAATATCCCCCCCCCACTCCTTCCTCAGTCTTTATTCTCATTTTTCTCTGCGGCATACTGTAGTGTTTTTTGAAACTCCCTACTTGTATCTTCCCGTTTTCCTGCCTTCCATTATTCTAGATTCTCCCAATTCTCTTCCTTCCTTTCTTACCTTTCCTATCTCCTTTCCTTTCTGTCTCTGTCTCTACTTTTTACAACCTTCCCCTCCAGCATGTCTTTTAATCTCAAATCTGCATCTCCTCAGCCTCTAATCCAGAATCATTCATTGAACAACCACTGTAAAGCCAGCACTGTGCTTGATCTTGGCTTGTGATAGGCAGCCAGTCGACTTCCAACTAGCCCGTTCTAAGCAGATGATTCCCGAATCTATATTTCCAACCTTTTCTTTTCCCCTTAGGTTCTATCCTTTGTGCCTAGTTATCTACTAGTTATTTTCCTCACAATTTTCCAGTGTGTTTGAAACTTCCCTCCTGGGCCTTTTCCTCTTCCTTTGTTCTGTATTTGTATTAAAATCACCATCATTCTGCTAGTCACCCACTCAAAACCATGGTGTCATTCTTCCTTCTTTCTTGCCTCCCACATTGGATCATTTGCCAGAGATTGCTCTTTTTCTCTATGTGATTTTTTTTATGTCTCATCTTCTCTGTTCCTCTTTGTGTTCAGGCCCTCTTTACTGCTTCTACTATTAGCCTTCCAATGGTTTTCTTGATTTTATTTACTGGTCTTAGAATCCATTGTATACACCACTGCCAGATTTATCTTCTGGAAACAGAGCATTAGGATTGGCTACCACTTATGCTCAGGGCTCAGCTTACATGTCTCATCTTTTAAAGCCTTCCCCAGAGTCCCCAGGTAGAGTTAGATACTCATTTTCCTACAGCATTTCATATGCGGTCAAATTTTGATGTTTATATACTCTTCTGGAATTGTGTGAGCATTTGCCCTCAAGATTATATATTTCTTTTTTCTTTTTTAAAAAAAATATATTTATTGATTATGCTATTACAGTTGTCCCATTTCCCCCCCCCCTTCACTCCACTCCATCCCACCCACCCCCTCTCTCCCACATTCCCCCACTATAGTTCATGTCCATGGGTCATACATATAAGTTCTTTGGCTTCTACATTTCCTATACTATTCTTACCCTCCCCCTGTCTATTTTCTACCTACCATTTATGCTACTTATTCTCTGTACCTTTCCCCGCTCTCTCCCCCTCCCACTCCCCTGTTGATAACCCTTCATGTGATCTCCATTTCTGTGGTTCTGTTCCTGTTCTAGTTTTTTGCTTAGTTTGCTTTTGTTTTTGTTTTAGGTGTGGTTGTTAATAACTGTGAGTTTGCTGCAATGGGGTGGGGGAGAAATTGGGAATTGAACATCAATGAAATTAAATTAAAGAAAAAAGAAATATATTTCATTGTTGTTCAGTTGTAGTTGTCCCAATTTCCCCCCCACCCCATTGCTCTCCCCTGCCCTGCCCACCCCCACTCCCACAGTCAGTCCCCACCCTGTTGTCATGTCCATGGGTCATTCATACATGTTCCTTGACTAGTCCCTTTCCCTTCTTTCCACCCTTATCCCGCTTCTCCCTCCCCTCTGGTCACTGTCAGTCTGTTCCTTGATTGCATGCCTCTGGGTCTGTTTTGTTCACTTGTTCTGTTCATTAGGTTCCTCTTAAAGGTGAGATCATATGGTATTTGTCTTTCCCTGCCTGGCTTATTTCACTTAGCATAATGCTCTCCAGTTCCATCCATTCTGCCACAAAGGGTAGAAGCTCCTTCTTCCTTTCTGCTGCATAGTATTCTGTTGTGTAAAACTGTACCACAGTTTTTTGAACCACTCATTTACTGATGGGCACGTAGGCTATTTCCAGCACTTGGCTATTACAAATAATGCTGCTATGAACATTGGGATGCATAGGTCCTTTTGAATTAGTGTTTCAGGATTCTTAGGGTATAATCCCAGCAGTGGGATCATTGGATCAAAAGGCAGTTCTATTTTTAGTTTTTTAAGGAAATTCACAGTATTTTTTCCACAGTGGATGCACCAGTCTGAATTCCTACCAACAGTGCGCTAGGGTTCCCTTTTGTCCGCATCCTCTCCAGCACTTACTGATTTGTTAGTGATGGCCATTCCGACTGATGTGAAGCAGTATCTCATTGTGGTTTTAATTTTCATCTCTCTGATGGCTAGTGATATTGAGCATTCTTTCATATGTTTATAGGCCGTCTGTATGTCCTTGGAGAAGTATCTGTTTAGGTCCTTTGCCCATTTTTTAATTGGATTGTATGTCTTCCTGGTGTTGATTCTTATGAATTCTTTTTTTTTAATTTAAAAAAAAATTTTTATTGTTATTCAACTACAGTTGTATGCCTTTTCTCCCCATCCCTCCACCCCACCCCTGACGAACCCACCTCCCTCCCCCACCCTCCCCCTTGATTTTGTCCATGTGTCCTTCATAGTAGTTCCTGTAATCCCCTCTTCCCACTGTCCCCACCCCACTCCCCCCTGGCTATTGTTAGATTGTTCTTAACTTCAATGTCTCTGGTTATATTTTGTTTGCTTTTTTTTTTTTCTGTTGATTATGTTCCAGTTAAAGGTGAGATCATATGGTATTTGTCCCTCACTGCCTGGCTTACTTCACTTAGCATAATGCTCTCCAGTTCCATCCATGCTGTTGCAAAGGGTATAAGCTCCTTCTTTCTCTCTGCTGCACAGAATTCCATTGTGTAAATATACCATAGTTTTTGGATCCACTCATTTGCTGATGGGCACTTAAGTTGCTTCCAGTACTTGGCTATTGTAAATTGTGCTGCTATGAACATTGGGGTGCATAGGTTGTTTTGGATTGGTGTTTCAGGGTTCTTAGGGTATAATCCCAGCAGAGGAATTGCTGGGTCAAAGGGCAGTTCCATTTTTAGTTTTCTGAGGAAATTCCATACTGTTTTCCACAGTGGCCTCACCAGTCTGCATTCCCACCAACAGTGCACTAGGGTTCCCTTTTCTCCGCATCCTCTCCAACATTTGTTTGTTGATTGTTTATGTTGGCCACTCTGACCAGTGTGAGATGGTACCTCATTGTGGTTTTAATTTGCATCTCTCTGATGGCTAGTTATGTTGAGCATTCTTTCATATGTTTATAGGCCCTCTGTATGTCTTCCTTGGAGAAGTGTCTGTTCAAGTCCTTTGCCCATTTTTTAATTGGATTGTATGTCTTCCTGGTGTTGATTCTTATGAATTCTTTATATTTTGGAGAGCAAACCAGTCCTGAGAGTTTATAGCAATACAGGCCTACCTAAAAAAGATTATGTATTTTTTTTTAAGATTTCATTTATTTACTTTTAGAGAGAAGGGGAGGGAGAGAGAAAGAGAGGTCGTGGTTGCCTCTCGTGCACCCGCTGCCAGGGACCTGGCCCGCAACCCAGGCATGTGCCCTGACTAGGAATTGAACCAGCAACTTTTTGGTTCGTAGGCTGGCACTCAATCCACTGAGCTATAACAGCCAGGGCAGATTATGTATTTCTTAAAAGAATATATACTGTATGGTTCCATTTATTTATTTATTTATTTATTTATTTATTTATTCATTTATTCATTCTTAGAGAGAGGGGAAAGGAGGGAGAAAGAGAGGGAGAGAAACATCAATGTGTGGTTGCCTCTCACGTGGCCCCCACTGGGGACCTGGACTACAACCCAGGCATGTGCCCTGACTGGGAATCAAACAGGCGACCCGTTGGTTAGCAGCCCACACTCAGTCTGCTGATCTGTACCAGCCAGGGCTATGTATGATTCCTTTTATATGAAGGTCAGAAACAGGGAAAAGTAATCTGTGGTGTCAGACTTCAGGATAGTGATTACTTTTGGAGGAGGGGCTGGTAGTGACTAGATATGAGCACAGGGAGGCTTCTGGAATTCTGATAATGTTCTGTTCTGGTTCTGGATTCTATTTACATTGGTGTGCTTTTGATTAGTGCACTTTTCTGCATGTGTGTTATAATTGAATAAAAACTTTAAATCAATGCTAAATGAAAATATCATGGAAATACAGAATAGGGGCTGTGTCTATTTAACTTTATACCACTGATGCCTGGCACCCAGCAAGCTCACATTATAGATAAGTGAATGGGTGAATGAATTGAATTAATAAAAGTTTATTTTCAAAAAAATTATTTTTTTTCCACTAGTAGTTAAATTACAGTCTTAATTTTTTAGCCTGGTATCTATGACCATCTATGACTTGGCCCAACCTACTTCTCTAACCTGGTTAGCCCTGAGGCCATTTTGTACAGTTGGAAGAAGTTGAGCCAGAACCTGAGTTTGAAATATGACTCTACCACATACTGCCTATGATACCTTAGGCTTAGACAAGTTACCCAGCCTCTTAGAAACTTACTTTTCTTATGTCCGAATAGGATGTCATTTGCCTCAGTGATTGGATATGGGTTAAATGAGATAACATATGTAGAGCAGGGCCTTGCATGGTATTAGCATTCAGGAAATGTTCATTTCCTTTTGTTTCCAACAACATACCTTCCTTTTTCTCCTTTCATATTTTTACTCATCCTGTGTCCTCTGCCTTGAATGTCTTTTCTTGTCTTCAGTTTCCACATATCTAAATATTATTTATCCTTCAGGATCAAGCTCAGATATCACCTCTTTCACAGAGCCTTCCCTGATTCCCATCCAAACTAGCACTTTGAATGCTAGAAATATTTTCCTTTATCAAATTCTCATACATTTTATCTGTATCTCTAATGGTATGTATTAGTCACTCACTGTACCTTTTAGGAATTGCTGAAGGCTGCTCTCTTACTCCAGGCCCAAAGACTCGATAGTTGCTCTAATTGGGCTGTAATGCTAGAGGCAGGGGCTCTGTCAGTTCGAATAAACAGGGGCATGAAAAGGCAAGTTGAGAAAGCTGCTTTGGGCCTTTGATATTCTTTTTAGTGCCTCCTCTCGCAGTGGGAGAAATTCCTATGTCCAGTCAAGGATGTGGAACAAGGGATCAAGTTGCAAACTGCTTGACCTGTTTTTTGAATTGGTCTTTTGTTAAAGACATCTTTTTGGTCCGCCCAGCTTATCAAGGTGGGCGGCCATGCAGGAATTTGAGCCTGATCTTAGTAATTAAGAGTGGGTATTCACCTGGGTTATCTTCCCTGCCTAACATGCCAAGGGGGCCTAGAACATGTTGGTAGAAAAACAGCTCAGGGATTCAGAGATCTTATTCCTGGCCACCAATTTAGCATTTCTTTTTATTTCCGCTTTCCTGTGCATGTGTGCACATGTGTGTATGATCTAACTGCTTTGCTAGGTGCACTTACTGTCAGGAACTGATTGCAATTTCCAGCATAGCTTCTAATACTTAGTAGACATTTAGCAAAGTTTTGTGGAACAATTGCTTTAAAGTATGAAGTAGTATTACAAAGCCATAAGTAATTGGTTACAAAAGGAATGATTAATACTTACAATAGGAAATAGTTGCCATAGGACTTGAAAGTAGGGAGCAAGGCCTTTGAATCAGGGTGGTTAGAAACGTCTTGTCAGAGTTGTTGCCAGGGGGTACTAAATTAGCAGTTACCAGGAAATGCCCAAGAAATAAAACAGCATGAGCTTAAAAAGAGGGAAATCGATGTTATGTTTACCAGCATATGTCATTAAGGAAATTCATGGCCCCTTCTAAGTAGCAAGTTGTATTCTTTTTGTGAACGATGAAGCTGAGATTTACCACCATTCCAGAACAGGCACATCCTGCAGTGTAGTCATAGTGTGTGAGGTAAGACTTCTTGAAGCCAAAGGAAAGAGGTAAGTTGGAGCAAATAATCTTCCCCAACTCCTTAGGCTTCTGCCTTTTTTCCTGATTAGCATCTTCAAGCATGCTAGGAAATGTGTTTATTTGGTCACACTTGAGGATATTCAGAAATAAATAGCCAAAGATGGGGGAGGGAGGTGGGTTTGGCTGGGGTGGGGTGGAGGGATGGGGAGAAAAGGCATACAACTGTAATTGAATAACAATAAAAAAAAGAAGAAGATTTAAAAAAGAAAAGCCAAAGATGAGGAAGGGTATTCTAGATGAAAACCAATATCCTGGATTAGTTCTTGTGACAGGGGAGATAAAGACCATGGACTGGTTTCTCCCTAAAACACTTTTCCTTCTTGGTTTTTGCTACATCTTTCCCTCCAAGTCCTTTTCTTATTTCTGACAGCTCTATCTTTGTTTCTTTTACAGCATTTCTCTTCCTCTGCTTGCCCCTTAACACTCCATTTTCCACCTCATTCTCTTCTCTAGATCATTCCACTCGTGTCTTTACCCACACACTGATGAATTCCAAATTGCTGTCTCTATCTCGATCCTCTTTTATGAGCTCAGACTTTTCTATCCAACTGCCTGTGGATATTGTCACCAGAATTTTCATAGACACCACATATAATATGTTCAAACTATACCCATTGTCTTTCCTTTCTTCTTTATCTTATCTCCTTATGCCCTTTCTTAGTAAATGGTGCTACCACTTTCCCGTGCACAAAGTCTAACACCCCTCCCCCTCACAGGCCTACACCAAATGCTACAACATTTCCCGCATTAGGTTATGAACTCGCTAAGGGCAAGGATCTTATCTTTTCATCACGCCTGGTATAACATCTAGGTACTTAATAAGTATTTAGTTATTATTTATTAAAACTTTTTTTGTAGAATTGTATTAGTAATTCTCAAAGAGACTATGTTAGTTTGCTAGGGCTGCCATAACAAAGTAACACAGACTGGGTGGCTTAAACAGCAGAACTGTATCATCCACAGTTCTGGAGGCTGGAAGCCCAAAATCAAGGTGTGTCACTGCGGTTGGTTTCTTCTGAGGGCTGTGACAGAAGGATTTGTTTTAGTCCTCTCTCCTTGTTATTTATTTATTTATTTATTTGTTTTTTTGAGTGACCAGGCAAGGGCCTTTCTCCTTGTTTTTTAGATGGTCATCTTCCTCTTGTGTCTCTTCGTATTGTCTCCCCTCTATGCACATCTCTGTGTGCACATTTCCCTCTTATGAGGACAGCAGTCATATCATATTAGGGCCTCACTCTAACTTAACTGCCTCTGTAAAGACCCTATCTCAGACAAGTTCACATTCTGAGGTACTGAGGGTTAGACTTCAGCATATGAATTTTGGGGGAACACAATTCAACCCATAACAGATATCAAAGTAGTTTTTACTGTTTGGGTTCCAAGTCTTGTTTTCCGACAAGCTCTTGTTAAGGTTTTTAGCGTCCTCACCATTCTGGTTTTTACTCTCTGCTAGCACTCTAGACAGTGGCAATGGAATTAGAAGGAGGGACGGCACATTCAGTGTGTAAGGAACTTTGGTTGACCACACTTAGGGACGTGGGCAAGTCAAGAAAGAACTTTGATAGCATGCTAAGGAGCTTGGACTTTTTACTGAGAGCAGTCACAGAAGGATTTTAAGAAAATGAGTGACAAAATCTATCTACATTTTACAAGTACCCTACTAGCAAATTGTAAAGAATGGATTGGGAATAGGGAAGGGGGAGGGGGAGGTGGTTCTGGAGGAAGGGAGACTAGGGAGGAGGAATATTTTGCATTAACTCCAGTGAGAAGTAATGAAGCCTAGACTAAGGGTTGTAGAGAAGGGGACTGATGCTATAGTTAGTAAGGTACAATGGATTAGACTTGGTGACATGCAATAGACAAAGGATTTTGCAAGGGATTCTGTCATTAGATGAAGAATTAGCTTATAGGGTTCTGAAGATCTGATGTATGAGCAGAGAGGTGTGTGTGTGTGATTTGTATGGGGGAGCTGGCAGCCTAGGGCTTCAGTACCAAAACCAACACCAACACCAACACCAACACCAACACCAACACCAACACCAACACCATAAGCAGGCTTCCTCCTGGCATTCCTTGATCTCCAGGCTAAGTCTGGCTCTTTCTCCTGGCTCATCTAGTTGAATGCATTCCTTTCTCCCCACCATGATTCACTTTACTCTGTCAGAGATCCCCAACTAAGGATGGGTCTCCCTTAGGTCTTCTTTCCCCACTTTGAACATTAGCTAGCTTCATATAACTCAGCGCCTCGTACCAGATATTTTTAAATATATGGAGAAACCTATATGCTAGGGGCATACTTTGAAAAGCTTATAGAAACAAGGACCTATACCAGGAGAATTCTCAAGATTTGGGTTTACCCTAAGATATATCTCACAACAAGCTATAAAGAACATAAAGAAGGAGATATTCGATCAATATTAAGCCAGTTAGAACACAGTCACCTTTTAGTACAAGAGGTTCACTTTCCCCATGAAATTTCAAATTTTGTATTCCCAGTAGAGAATTCTCAGCATATGGCCTCTTGACTTCCTTGGGATATAGAGACTGAGGCAGGGCGAATGAATTGTGTGGAGTGAACTGGGACATGCCTAAGGAGATACTAATTCAGGATCAGCCTTAGTCCTAAATCTGGGAGCTATGACTTTGACCAGGTTCAGGGAGAGGGCAGAAACCATGTAGATGACTTTGATTGAGTCTTTAATCATTTGATCTTGGGATGGAAATGGGGCCATAGCCTTTGGAGGTCCAGGTTGGAAACCTAACTGTTTTATTGGGCAGTCCTGGGTTTCTCAGCTCTTTATGTTCAAGTTTTTGCTAATCAAGGATGGTGCTTGACCTGATTGTAGGACTGAAATTTGTCAGCAATTTGTGACCCCTTGGGCCTGCCTTGCAGCTTGTCAGTTCTGATTTAGGCTGTGTAGCAGCTATGTCTTAGCTCATCAGTAAAGTCAGCACATCTCTGCCAGGCTCATCACTCTCCGAGGGTGGTGTGTTCCTGAGGGAGGAAGGAGAATCATCTTCCGTTGCCCATAATTCTCTGCTACATATAATTTTTGAATAGTTTATGAAGGGCATAATTCTACAGGGGAAAAAGGTTTTTCTCAGCCATCCAAACAAACCATTTTATTCATGAAACAGGTCCCAGCTGTGTGACCACATGTCAGCCTCTTTACTTTGCTTCTGGCTTCACTTAGTAGTAGAGAAGGAAAAGAGTCACAGGCTTACTCCTGCATAAGTGGACTTCGGCGTCTCCTATCCTTTCCACCCTGCATATGTGATTGTCAACATTGGGAGATAGATAGACATCTGCAGGTCCTGACTCAACCAACCTTTAGCAGTGACACCTGAAAACGCAGGTCAGGTTTGAGGCAGGCACATTCTTTGCTTCTCGACCAGCTGTATCTGGCCCCAGGGAGATTTAGACTGGTTTGTATGAGAGGAGAGAATTGTGGTTAGTGAGCCCCTCCTCCAGTATCCCTGTGACACCACTAAGATGCTCTAGCTGAGGATGAAATCCGTGCGCCAGGTGGTCTTCTGACTAACCCACCCTTTCGGTTCCCCTTTAGAACTCCTGCAGCTCCAAACCTTCCCACAACTCTGCGTGAGTGTCAGTGTCTCATGTTGAATTTCCATCTTGACTCATCTGTCTCTAGGCAAAGATCCTTGCAAAGATTTAAATTGGGAACCAGACCTTGAGAATGTCTGTTCAGAGCGTTTCACAGCTTCTGGATAAATGCCTTTTCCTTCTTAACCCAATCTGTTTTTCCAGTTCTGCCCAGCTAGGTTTTGAACAGCCCTGCTTTGAGGAAGCTTCCCAAGTGAGGTGGGAGCTTGTGCTATTTCTTACCTCTAAAAAGCAACCCTATCCTTTTAGCCTGCCCAGGATTCCCAAGAGCCAGATCCTGTGTAACAAGGGGCTGCAGTGTGGCTCACACAGCCCAGGAAACAGAAATTGTTTGTCTATCCCTAAAGCCTAGTCCACTGGGGAGGCCTGATTGTCCTTTAGTCATATGTCTGGTACTCCGTGGGCCCTGTGGAATGGTGGGAGAAGGAGCCCTGCTTGTTTACCAGAGCTTACACTGACTGCCATTCACTATTTTCCCACTTATTCTCCTTCTTGCTTTTGCTGAAACACGGGAAGATGGAAAGATACAAAGGTAATTTATGGTCAAAGCTGTGACTATAACTAGAGATAGTAGATTTACTTTGCCTCATGTCCTAAACACATCTTCTTCTGCCTGAGCCTTTGTTTGCCTGGAAACCCCAAGCTGCCTAGAAGATGAGCTGAATGTGTTTGTGTAGGCAGATGGACAAGACAGGGCTGCATTAGCCTCTAAAGGCCTCAGCGATGGCCTGGAGCCACTGGTGGATGAGGCAGGAAGAAGTAGGTTTTTTAGGCAGTGTCCTAGCTCAGAGGATCTTCCCCAGTCTTGAGTTGAGAGCTTCTCTTCAGTCTAGGAAGCTCAGGTGCAAATCTAGTGATGACAGCCTCTGCCCTGGGCCAGGGTTGGGAGGGCATGCTGACTTAGTCTTCCCTGTGTTTAATATTGTTTGAAACCCTTCATCTCTTTCTCCTGGCTCAAGTACGGGAACCTCCACGATAGGTTGGCTGTGACTTCCACTGCAATTTGACAGTTTTCAAGGTTTTTTTTCCCTTTCTGTATTTAGATGTGGCTGTAGTTGCACTGTGAGTCCTTATCTCTCTGTCAGCCAGCCGGCTCCCAACTGGGTTAGGAGGTATGTGCTCTGCTGTCAGTGTCGGCTGCATAATGAGGTGGATGGTTAAGAAATGGGTTGTTTAACATCTCCCGGAATCTAAATTTTCTTACTTGGTTGAGGGGGAAGCGATGTTATTGGAAGAAGGTGGTAGGGTGGCAAATGTTGGCTCTGGAATCAATGATTTCTCCTCAGAATCTTGGGTAAGCCAAGGAAATCATTCTTAATTTAAAAGCTTATTTTATCTACCACACAGGGCTGCCTGTTCTGCAGTGATGGATTCTAGGGTGGCCCCCACAGACTGCTGAATACCTGATTCCTAGCTAACAGGGCTGTATTCTGTCATGGATTGTCTCCAGGTTGCAAGGCAGCAGAAGTAGCAAGATTGGAGAGCCAGGTTTGGCCATGCTGGGTGAATCAAACTTGCCCACCTGCTGTTGGCCTAAGAAAGGGGTTTCTTTTCTCATTAGAGAGGTAGTGTAGGAGTGACTTCCCTGGTTTGCTACCGGCTGATTGGAGCTCTCTATTGAGAATTCTGGGGTTCTCTGGGCTCAAGCTGTGTTTCTCCTGTTCTATGGCTGCAGACTAGAAAGGGGTGTTGTGTATTTCATGCATGTAACATTTCATACTCCAGGGCTTCAAGAGACTGTGGCTTCTGTTTGGAATCATGTTGCAGTGAACAACCTGAGTGCTCGCTGCGGACAGGGACATTCAGTTTCCTGATGAGTGCTACCTAGATCGTTGAATTGTTAGAAAATTGGGCCATGTGAGAGCCACCTAAGTGGCACGTCTGTCAGGAGACAAGGATGCCACTGGCAAAGAAGGATTGGGAAATTTGGGATCATGATACCAGGCCTTGAACCTTAGACAGCTTTTGGTCAGTGTGATAGCACTTTAGGCTTCTTGGTTCCTAATTCTGGGTACTAAAACAATCTGTAGTCTGACTTCTACAGTAGAGGGTCCTTCTCAGCCCACCCAGTGTCCCCTACTTCTCTCTAATGATTGTCTTGGCATAGCCTAAAGGCATGGTTGTTTTCTAGTTGCTTCTCCTGCTGTGGCTATTCAGGAAGAACTGGACTAGATATCTACTCTGAGAATTTGGTACTATTTGATGTTAACTGCACTTGGACACTTTACCTATTTTCCAACTTCGCCAAGTGCAGACAGCAGATTATATACATGCAAAAACAAATGAAAATACCCCAAACCAAACCAACAAACAATGAAACATGGAGCTTGTCTCAGTAGAAGGGGAGACTCCCTTTGTACTGTGTTTTGGCAGTGTTTTGAGGTGTTCTGTCTTCCCTCTAAGACTTGGAGCTCCTCAAAGTACAAGCATCCTTCTTCTGTGTCTTTATAGCCCAGACATGAGAGAGGTTGATAGGCAAGGGAGAAGAAAGGAGGGGGGAGAAAAACGCAGGGAAGAAACGGGGGAGGGGAAAGAGTAAGATCTATATTTAGCGAGAGGGAGAGACACTCACGAAGGGTGTATGAGTGAGCTTGCTGGAGAGGTTTCTGTGTGCGTGAGTGTGCTGGAGAAGGGGGTGTGTGCTCCAGGAACGTGTGAGGAGGGCTGCTGCCCTATGGGAGGTTGCAGGCAGGAAGCAGCTGGAGAGGAGGAGGAGGAGCAGCAGCAGGAGCAGGAGCTGCCCTGCTTTCTGTCTCAGTCTCAAAGCCCGGAATCCATTGAGTTAGAATTCCACATCCATTTGAAGTTTGGCTGCTATTCCTTTCAGTAGGCTGGTCGTCAGAATCCCCCTCAGCAGAGAGATGTGGACCAGATTGGAATCCTAGATTTGTAGTCAGCAAGACTTCTGCCCAGCCTTTCACTGAGAGGATTTCTCTTCGCGGCATTGTTCCTATCATCAACTTTGCAACGTGGAGCCAGGCAGCTGGATGCAGCTGAGAATAATAGCTCCTTGGCTCTTTTCGTCGGTTGGGCAAGCAGCCGTGCTGTGGCTTAGAAAGTTCATCCTGTGGCTTCTCAGTCAAACCGAGGAGTGCTTCTGAATGGATTTCCTCTTAAAGATAGCACTTGCCTTCTAAAACTTTAATATTTGTGCTTTAATGTGTTTCTTTAAATTTCCTTAACTCTTATTTTGGTTGCAGCAGCAAGGTAAGTGATATGGAGTGCATGAGTGACTTTGAATGACAAGCAGGGACAAAAGCAGAGCATTTGTGGGTGGAATATGGAACAGCTACATTAATTATATAACTGCTTGAGCAACTTGCTGGTGCAGGTCATTATAATGAGTGAAAAAGCATACTCAGCACTGAGGATGGACTCTTCACGTGCACGTGTTTATACGCTGATAATCTGACCATCCGTTCTTCCTTGGTACTCTCCTTTATGTACATAAATAATCCATCTACCTCTCGGATGTGCACGTACTTATATACAAATAATCTGTTTCCGCCCCTTGATATGTTCATGTTTATAGATAACCTGTCCGTTCCTCTCTGTGTGTACATACATGTAGACAACTCATTCATCTTATATAAATATATACAAGCCATGTGCATACATATATGGATAGCTGTCCCTTTATCTCATGCATGTTTGCATGTATTCAGGTTACTTTCCTATTCTTGTATATGCCTGCATATATTCAGAAACCTTTCCATTTTCCGTATGTGTGTGTATAATGTCCTCCTGTCCAGTGCATTCATTCTTCCCTCTCATGTGTGCATATGTGCCGTGTAAATAGAAAAGTCATCTTGAGTTTTCTCATTCTTGAGTGTGTGTACACATGCATGACAGATAATCCATCCATTTGTGTCGTGAACATGTGGTAAAGATAGCACTAACTTTATAGATTGAAGACTCCCTTTTAAATGCTAGTCAAAGTGACCTTTAGCCCCTCTCAGCTTTATTTTTCTCATTTATGAAATCAGAAAAGTAAATTTTCTCTCCCACTTCACAGGGTTGTTGTGATGATGAAACAAGAATCATAGAACTCTAACATCAAAACAAACATAATTTCACTATTGTTACGTGTCCCTCTAGTGTGAGTTGTGGAGGATAGCATACCTTTGACTCAGCGGCATTGAGATTATGCTCTTCCCTGTCAGATAAGGAGTAGCTTCTGTTGAAGGAACTAGGTTTATTCTGTGGTTTTGTTCAGAGTATTGGAAAGAAGCTACGTAGAGCTACAAAGTGTCTAGAAAGGGTCAGGTTGAGAGAAGAAAAGGTCTCATCTTCTGCAGGCCTGGGTCTGAATACTTCATTCTTTGCAGCCTTGGAAAGGATTGAACCTGTTGCAAAATGGAAATAAGCTGCTGCCAGCTAGGATCAGGGTGAGCAGGTAAAAGAATGAATGAAAGAGCAGAGCATTCTGCTGCCCCTGAGATGACAGCCTGCTGTTTGCCGTGAGCATCTGCTGCCAGGTTTTAAAGTCTCTCCAAATTGTCCTCCGCCCCAGCCTTTTAGACCTGTGCTGCCCAGTGTGGGAGCCACTGCCCACATGTGGTTGTTGGGTACTTGTGGGGTGGCTAGTCTAAACTGAGCTGTGTTGTAAATGTAAGGTACGTACCAGACTTCAAAGGCTCAGTATGAAAAACAGGAATGCAAATATATGATTGATAATTTTTTTATATTGATTACACATTGAAAGGATAATATTTTGGATAATGAGTTACATAAAATCTATTAAAATGAATTTTGCCTGTTTCTTTTTATCTTTTTACGTGGTTATGAGAAATTTTAAAATTACATGTGTGCCCCACATTATGTTTCGGTTGGACAGTGCTGCTGTAGACCCGTCTCCAGCGCAGAGATCAGGGTGTCTCTTCCGGCCGGAAGGCAAAGCAAACGGAAGCCCGTAATGGCAACCCCAGGGCTGACAAGAACTGTGATGGGGCTTCTTCCTGCCAGTCTCAGATGCTGCAGAGTACCAGCTAATTACCAGCTTCTAGCAGGGGCTGGTGCTGCTGCCACGACCCCCTTTGTTTGTCCTGAGTGAGCCCCCAGAAAATTGTAAATGTGCCTGTCAAGAAGTTTCCAACTTAGTTTTACAATGAAAAATGTACAATGTAAGCCATCCATCTAGAAGGAAACTTAGAACTTAAATGTTGTTGTGGAAACAGAAGTGAACTAGAAGTTAGGAGACTTGGATTCTAATTCAGCTCTCCTATCACTCATTTATTTTTTCATCGCACTGGGTTCTCACTGTGCGCCAGGCGGCATGCTTGGTAGTGCTCTGTGCTTGGCACCGGGAATTTACAAACAAATAAGGCACATCTTTCAGTGTAGTGGAGTCCTCAAGTAAGAACCTCCCAGTGACAGGTCTGCCAGAGTAAAACAGATGAACAACAACAACAAGGTTATCATTTTAGGTAAAAGGTTAGAAAGTTAAGGAATAGGGCTTTTGAGAAGCTAAGTAGCTACTCAGACTAAAGACTTCCAAATTTGAAATTAAGAAAAACACTGTGATAGCTGAACAAAACTACTACTGCATTGGCTAGTTCACAAATTTGTTTGTAGTATTGAGACTCCAGGCCTATGTATTCTCTAAAGGACTCTTCTAACATTTCCTGATTTTGTGTTTTGGTTCCTGTTATTCAATGGCAGGATTTTTTAGTCTGTCTGTTCTGAGCGCTGTATGTGCCAGGCACTGTTCTGGGTACTAGGGATACAGCAATGAACAAAACAGAGCCCCTGCTGCCATTTTAGGATAGAGAGGTGGGGGAGAAACAGATAATAAACAAGCAAACAAATATATGATCGGTCAGATGGTAATAAGTTCTATGAAGAAACTATAACAGAGTAAGGTGATAGAGAGTGTAGGGGTGGTTTTTTTGGGTAGGGGGATTTGGCGGTGTTCCAGGGCTAGATACCTGCTCATGTGCCTCCTTTAGTCTGCTCACAAGAGCCACGAGGGAATAAGGAAAAAAAGAGAGCATGATACGTGCTTAAGGAAATGCTATTCTGACACATGTTAAAGATGGTAAGGCAGAATTTATTCAGGGAGACTACTGCTTTGAGGTATTGTAATGGGGGAGAGAGATTAAGCCCAACTCTGAAGACAAGGAAAAGTGGGAATTTATAGCCAAGAGCAGGGGTAAGGGTAAGTGGATAATAATTACTAAGAGGAAATATCAGGGATAAGGGCGAGTCTGGCTAAACCAATTTGAAAGGATTTTTGATTGAGGCTGGCTAGGGTGGGGCATAAGGAATCTGGTCAGATATCAAAGGTGGGGGATTTTCACTGAAGAATCCAGCAGGATTCTTGCTTAAAACTGGACTAAACGGAGCCCAGGCTCAGGAGCCTAGTCAGAAAGAGGACTCAGAGTAACTTACTGAACATTACCTGAGGTTCTCTCTTCTCTCTTGGATACAATGCTTGAGGTTTTCTTTCCTTTACAGGGTCCAGCTTTTGGTCCATTAATGGGGTTCCTCCTAAAGCTGGTGAAGAGGGGTGGCAAGTCCTACGAGCTACAGTCCTTTGGCCTTACTCTGCATTTGATCTAGGGCATTCTTTTATTCCACACAGCTAATCTCACTCTTCGTACCTTGTGACCCTGGTCATTCTCTCTGAAAAGATTCTCTGTAAGCATTAATTCTTTCCCAGAGATTAACATCCATTCCTGTGGACCCCTACCTGCTGTGGGCCTAGAAATCCATTTCTCCTACCATATTAGCCACATAATTGTCGAATGGCCTGGGGATGATCTGACCCCAGGGAGGAATGGGGGCTCAGAGCTCTTGGCTTTCTGCCTTTTGAGCTTGTTTCACACAAAGTGAGAGGCTGCTTGATATACATAGAGTCCTGGCACGTTCCCAGAGGTCCCCCAGTTGTTTTCTCGGAACCAAGATTGGGGTCAGAAGCAATTTTAGTAGGAATACGCACGTTTTAAATCACACGCATTTGGTAAGTCAGAGAGAAATAAGAGAATCAGCCATTTCAGAAAACCGAAGGGGTTTTTCCTCGTGACTTTGGGCGGGCTGGTGCAGATGCGGTGTGCTTTAAGGAATTTTCTCCTTGCGGTAGCTCTTAGCTTTCTATCATTGAAGCTTTACTGCTTTTGCTTAATTCATTTGTTTTGATGTGTTCCCTTTTCAAACACAGATATTTCTTGAAAGGTGTGGTTTATTTTTCATAGCATTAGACATTCCTTGGGAAAAGATTACAGAAAAGTGTGGTGATCTTTGGGAGAATTTATATGTGATTTGGCTAGAGTGGATTGGCCAACAGGATAGGGCAGAGTGACAGGACCTGGTAGGTACTAGAGGCAACCTGCGGGCCAGGTCTCAGTTAGGTGGACCTCAAGGCTTCCTTATCCTATCAGCTCAAATATTACTTCTTTATGGCCTTCTCTGTCCAGGTTTTGCTGAGCCTCTCTCTGCCTTCACACTCCACATCCATATAATTAAATGCTTGATTTTTATTACAACTTCTACTATAACATGCATTACTTTATTTTGTGATTGTCTATCTGCCTACCTCCCTCTCCAAACCTTAATATATGGAAGAACAGTAACCATGTCTTACATTCCTGGCATATAGCTTAGTGCCTGGCACATCTGTTGATTTGATTTAGAGATGAAACTGTCCTTCTCATACTTTGGCCCCTGCTCTTTCATTCCTGTGGACAGTAGTAGCAAAGAGAGGCTGGGGAAGGAGGTGGCCTTGATTTGGGCCTCCTGGCCTTGTGGGTTGCCCCTTCAACCCATTCTGGGTTCTGGTATCCTATTGGGTTCTGAGCAGAATGACTAGTTGATCCTCTGGGCATCATATTGAGCTCTGTCTGTCCCTTGCTTCAAAACTTAAATATTTGGATGACTGAGTGGATTTTGTGCCTTTAGGGAACCCATGTCCCCAGGAGGTGATTTTTAAGTTCAGAGTTCATCCAAGCACAGTGACTAGTAATTCAGAAGATGGTTTGGAGGGTTTTGTTTGTTTGTTTAACATGGAAGCAAAGTTCTTTGTTTGGGGCTGGGAGAAGTTGCTATGGCAGCTCTGTTTGGAAATTTCCTATTTGTCAGTAACATAGGAAACCAAGCAGCTTTGCCTTCAGTTCTTCAGGAGGCCATGGGAAAGGGCTCTCTGAACACAGGGCTGTACCATTTGCCTCTTCATGGCTGGCCAGCAAGTGTTGTAGGCACTGCACTCTTAGAGGGGACACCTGGCAAGATGTCTGGGAATTTAGGCCAAGGCCATCTAGAGTATTGATCTAAGGGGAAGAAGCAGACAGGCCCAAAGCTAACCCAGCCTGCACTGAAGCAACAGCAAGAGAGCCAGCTTCATTTTTATTCCTGGAAAAAGGCGTCATCTGGACCAAAGTGAGGCTGACCGTGGAGGACCTGGAAATGAGTTCTGGGCCTCACTGGCATTAGAAAGGAAAAGCTTGCCTCCTATAGCTATTTGCCCCTTACTCATGCTTTCAGGCTGCCTTAAGGAGGATGGCAAGCGTCTTGTCACCTGAATGAAATACTGGGGACTGAATGTTTTGCTCCTCCCTTTTCTTACATTAAAAAAAAAAAAAGACTTCTAGAAGAAAGCAGGGCTGACAAAGAATGTCACTGTAAGGGTGGGATTTCAGGCAGTGTTGTAGACCATTAGAGAGGCTGGGAAAGGGAGGGGTCTGGGGCTGGGGTAGAAGTCACTGTTCACTCAAATCATACTATTTAGGCAGTTGCATGCTTGGCTTAGATATTAGTTTCCCTGCATCTTTGTCTCAGGGACTTGCCATGTCAGTAATAATAACGCTGCAGTGCTTTATAGTTTACCAATTACCAGTCTCACATTTTACCTTTATAACATTTGTCCTTCTTCGCTTCACAGATGAGGGAAACAAGGCACAGAGAGGTCAAGTGTTTAAACAAAGGTCGCTGGTGAAGGAAGACCCAAACATAAGTCTCCTCATTCTCAGTACAGAAGCACTTGCTCATGGCTTCGTGTGGTCATACGCAGAGCTTTCATCTTGGTTCAGGAAGCAATCTTTCACCTTGACAGAAACTTGAAAGGCTAATTGTCAGCTCCAGGCCTTCTAAAGCCAAGGACATTGTTCAAAGCTAATACTAGGTGCTAGTACCTTGCACAGTTGGGGAGAAGAGAAAGGGGTGACTTTGGAAATATAAATTTTGTACATGTTGGAGGAGAGAAGGAAGAATTTTATGAGTTAGTTCTAGAATTGGGGGCTTTGCTGCTTAGACAGCTGGGCACTAAGCCGAAGACCCAGGAGTTCTTGTTATGAATATAGAGCATCCTCTCTCTCTCTCTCAGACTAGATTGAGTTGGGCAGACTAGGGATCTGGCTGATCTCAGCCTGCTGAGACATTGGAGAAAAACATTATGCTTAAAAAGCAATAATTGGGTCTCTAGAGAGCATTAGAATGCCTCAGAGTATGGGCAGAGTTCTTAGATGAGGAATTCCTAGATGAAGTAGAGTTTTTAGATGAGCTAGAGAGAAGGGAAGAAATGAAATGGGAGTTAATCTAATTTCTGTCTCTTGGTTCTTGGCCTAGTTATTTCTAGTAAAAGGGGTCAGCTTCATCTTTATCCCAAGTCTTGTGACTCATCCTTCTGGGTCTTTCTAGTCTGGGAAGGCACAGTGCTTTTAACTGTAGGCCCACTGGCCCTAGATGACGGCCTTCCCTGAAAATGAACTGTTGTGGGGTTTCAGTTTGTATTCTTCACATGCAGTTTTCCCCTTTGGGGTTAACTTGAGTACTGGAAAAAGAAAAGGAGGCAGGGGTTGAAAAGACTTAGAAATCTTGATTAAATCTAGAAAATGGGGAAACCATCTCTGGTTTTACCCTTCCCAGGGCAACCCAGCAGAGCCAGAATATTGGCAGTCCCGTGTATTCCTGGGCTCTCTGCCTTCCCCTTTGTACCTCCACTCTGCTCCTTTCCTACATTCTGCACATTTCCAGAAAAAAGGAAGTGAATGCCCACCCCACAGAAGTTAATAGTCATCTTCACCTCTGTAGTACTGGCGCCAGTAGCTTAGGGTGTAGGGGCAAGATTAGTGGCAGGTCTGTCTTTACTTTTTTGGAGAATAGCAAAGCACCCTGGAGCCCTCTGTGATAGAATCAACTTCCTACCTTCCCTTACAAGCCAATCAGAGGGCTAGAGTAACCCTATCTTACTCCAGGAGTGGACAATACTGGAAAATCACTTCACCTGGTACTCTGAAGGAGGCATTAGACCAGATGCTCTGTGTGCCAGGAAAGCCGAACCTGTGTGTTGACTGGACTGCACCAAGCCCTTGGGGACTATTAAGTGGAGTTCAGGACTCTGGCCTGAGCCTCTTTCACCCTCAGATGTGTAACCACCAAGTGTGCCTTTGGGCATGTGGCCCTCTAATCCAAGCATACTAAATGCCTGGACAGTGAGTAGGCCCACACTGTCCAGCTTATTCTAGAACCAGGTGTAGAAAAGATCTCCCCCACCCCCCAGTTTTGAATATTTGCCATGTCCCTTTCTTCAGTGAAGGGTTGCTATCACTCTGTGCTATTGGCAGGAGTGAACCTTTGAGTAGCTGAGCCTCCACCAGAACAAGCGCTAGGAAAGTAAGTAAATAATAGCATTCCATGTCCTGTCTTTGTCGTTCACTGTGTATGTGACTTGAGCTTTGGTGTTTAAGCATCTATTTGTTCATTCCTGAGCCAGACCCTAATGTTGAATTTTGTAAAGGTTCAGTTACTCGTTGACCTTATGCCCACCCACATCCCAGAAGTTGTGTCAATCCTGATGCCTTTGGATACTTTCTCAGAACCAAGGACTTCATTTGATTTTGCACCAATACTCTGATGGGAAGCCAAGGAGAGAGAACTGATTGCCTATCACCGTTAAGGCCAGAACTGGGAGACAGGTCAGGGTTGACTTCCACAGTCTTAGAAGGTAACATTCTTATTCCTGCTTGACAGTTTGATTCAGGTTAAAATTATCCTTCTGCTTTCTGACTTGAATGCACTATTTTCCTTTCTCACTAGCTACAGGATAAGAGTCAAGCCAGGATCCCAGGGGCATGTGCCAGGTTTGGAGACCACACATGGGACCATTCCGGGCAACGCTGTGGGCTAAGCCCAAGGCATCAGCCAGCAGTAATTGCTAGAAGTAGACTGAAAAGAGCAGGACAGGGTATTGCTTTCCAAGACAATCTCTATTAAGCACCCTGACCAGAAATAAGAGGAAGAAGCAGAGAATCCCTTAGACCTCGAGGGAGAAAATGAAGAGATTGTTGCAAGAGTCAGAGGAAGAAATCATGGTCACCTTGGGATCCTCCTCCAGGCTTTCCCCGGATAAGGCCAAGGCAGAGACTGTGTGTGGCATCAAGAGCAAGTCCTCGGGCCCTGCTGGATCCTTACCAGAGGACAGCTCCCTGCCCCCTTGCTGTGGGTCAACAGCCTCAGCCATTGATGGGGATAGAGATGGGGACCTGGCCCAGCATTGCAGCTTTGGACAAGAGGCCAGCAGCCCGCTTCCTCTGGGCTCTACAGCCTGTGCCTCAGGATCTGGCTCTCAGGACCTCTCATCTGCCAGCATTACCACCAGCTGCCAAGAGCCCTCGGAGGGGAATCAAACCAGGCCCCTTTTGTCCAGGGACCAAGGCTGGAGCCTTGAACAGCGAGAGCCTGTGGGGGATGTGGTAGACTATATAATCAGAGAGCTGCAAGGCATCAGTCGTCTCCAAACTGAGATTGCTGAGCTGCAGCAGCACTTGAGCCAAGTCCAGGGTTCAGTGGATGAAGTCTCTAGCTGTGTAGACTCAGTTCTGAGTGAAATAGAAGGCTTACAGGTGGGCAGCAGCTCCCTGGCCAAGGCGTGTGTAGGAGGAAAGGTCCAGGAGCCCCATGTGGACACACTTAGTGAAGAAGCCATTCTGTATCTGTATGGACTTCCTGAACAAGATGGGGAAAATACAATGGAGCTGGTGCACAGCTTCCTGGCCAAGCACCTCTGTGTTAATGGCATGCAGTGCAACAGGTACATCAAAGAGGCTTACAGGGCAGGTAGAGCCCAAGCCCCCAGGCCCACTGTTGTGAAGCTTGCCCATCTGGAGCACAGAGACTTCATCTTGCAGAAATCCATACTCTTACAGAGTGTAGGGGTCCGGATTGCCATCAGAGAAGAACCAACTGGCTCACAGTGCTATAAGAATTCCCAAAAGGAGTCTCTGTCATTTTTGCAACAACAACTTCAGGATCATAATTCAAGTTCTTTAATCTCCGACAAACCAGTTCTTCAGACTGAAAGAGGAGACAGAGAACCCATAACAGGAGCATATCAAATAAAAGCCCAGAATCAACATAGAGAACCCTTGGCCCCTGAGCAGCAAGGCCTTTGCTTCCCACACAAGAACAATTTAGCAAAGCCAAGTGACTTGTCTGAGCCCGGAGATGAAGTAAATGGAGCATTAGAAACATCCCAAGTCATCAGTGGCAGCTGTGAACTGACAGGGAGAGAGGCTTCTCTGTCTGCCCTCCATCAGTTTGAGGAACCTTCCCTGGTGTTGATCCCAAAAGAGGAGGATGGTGGGGAATCCCAGGTTTTCAAACAGTGTAGTCAAGGACTAGAAACACATGAAGTAGCAAAAAGAGAAGAAAACTACAGTGAAAAAAGTGAGGCCAGCAGCTGCCTGTCACTGTCTGGGTTGCTGAAGACAGAGGAAAATCTCTTGGCCTGTGAAGCTGGGCTTAACATTCTGAGCTCCAAGCAACTAGAGGACCTTTTGACAGACAAGACCAGAAGGTTTGCAGCTCTGGGCTGTGACAGCATGATGGAGGAAATTATCATAAGGCCTGAGACTTTCGGTGACATGGTTCATATTGACCTGAATGAAGAGGAGGAACGTGCTGCTCAGGTCCTTAAAGATGTCTTTGAAAAGTCCTCTTGTGCAGGGGGCTCGCAGGAGGATGAAGATATAGAAATTAAGTTTTACACTAGTAAACTAGGCCGAGCAATTCATCACTTTCGTTCAGCTCTTCAAGGAGTGTTCCAGAAGCTGGAGAATGGTGCATCCATCAGTCCGGAGGACCTGGAAAGCAATGAGAGTTGTTCCCAGTCAGAGAACAGTGATAGACTTCTTGGGACAGTGAGTTCAGGGGGCGCCCAGGATCTCTCTGCGGAGAGCCCTGAGAGTCAGGGGAGCGAGAGCTTGCTCAGTGTGGTCTCTGGCAGAGTGGGCACCACACAGGGAGACCCAGCCTCTCAGGGTCCCAGCAACTCCTCTCTGGCTTCTCATAACTCACCTCTTGCATGTTCATTGCCAGGCTTGATTCTGGCTCCAGGTCAAGACCTGGACAATGAAACCTGTCCCAGGCCTGAATCTCCCACGCAGGGGAGACTAAGTTTAGAGCAAGTGTGTACAGAGACCATCTACCTCAACAGGTGCATCAACAATTTTAAAAGTGTTCTGAGAGAGAAAAGACTGAGGCAGAAAAAACTTTTGCATGAGCTGGTACAGAAGGCAAATCATCTCTCGGTAGAAGACATGCACCCAGGTATTCCGAATCTCTGTTTCAATGGGCCACAGCCGGGTATGGCCTCCATATGGCCAACATAAGACCTAGCTTGGTGGTGAGTTCCACAAGGTGAAGGGGGAGGTCCACAGTTTGAATCAGTCTAAACTACTTGAGTATAGATTTTTAAACTAATCCCATGGGAATTAGAGTGAAAGAGGGCTCTAAAACAACAGGAAACGAGTTCCTGTCCCCAAGGAGCTTCCTGTCTACTTAAGGAGCAGGGTGGAGAGCTTTAGAAAGTAACTTTTCAAAAGAGGTAGGAACATCTGGGCAGAAGTAGTTCACAGCTGTAGAACTTTTAGGATATTCTGGTTTACAGTAGGTGTTGGGGAAGAGGCAGAAGTGGGGGATAAGGCATATTGCTCATAGGCCCTAGAGGGGCTAATGCAGCCCTATGTTGCATTTAAAAATTATTCCCCATGGGTTTCTTGCTGAGATAAGATTGCCATTTCCCCAGAGGGTGATGGGGCTTCTCCACCTCTTAGGCCAGTCTGGGGATTTTCATTATCCCTACCTATTTTCTTCTTACTTCTGGACTTGACAACACAGAACCTTATCTCTGCCTTGGAGCTGTCTAAGAACTGCTTACGGTGCTGGCCCTGCCCACGAGCCTGACTCTGCCTCCCCAAGTGCTATTCCCAATCTCCCATCTCTAGCTAGAGGCAGCTCACCTAAGAACTAGAGTCTGGAATGGTTTTGACTAAAAGGAATATAAGAACTTTTCTCTAGGCAGTATGGAGATATATAGCTTTCAAATTACTTCCCCCAATAAAAATTAAATTTATCCAAACAGCATATGCTCATCCAGTACTCATCCAGTTTTAAATGTAAATGGGGTTGTCCTTTTATACATATAACCTGATTAATCTTTCTAAGTCAAAATTAAAATTATGAAACATATTGTGTTGGCAAGGGTGTGAGGGAATAGGCACTTATACATTGCTTGTGGGGTGGGAGCGTAAATGAGTGTAACCCAAGGAAGGCAATTGGCAAAATTGATCAGAATTGTATATACCCTTTAAGCCCTAATACTACTTCCAGGAATATACCCTGCAGGTATATTTCTACACATGGAGGGGACATCTGTTCAAGGCTATTTCTGAAGCATTGTTTTTAATAGCGAAGATTGGAATCAGTCAGTGGTGGTTTGTTAAGAAAGACTGGTTAGATGTCTTATTGGGATGTCTAAACAATGGGATGCAGTACCATGTAGCTATAAAAAAAAATGAGGTAGCTTTTTATTGAAATAGAAAAATAACATAAACTGATGTATGAATAAAACAAGCTACAGAACAGTATGTCTAAGATGCTTACAGTTGTATAAAAAGGAGAGGAAAGACAACATGTGCAAATCCATAGCGTCCGTTTGTGTATGTATAGAATGTGTAACAAAGATACATAAAAAACTCATACATAATTGCCCATGGGAAAAAGGTAGGAAATGAAAAACTAATGGGATGAGACTTTTTTTTACTATATACCCTTCAGTTTTTCTTTAGAATTTTAGTCCAGTGAATGTAATATCAATCATAAAATTAAATGAAAAGTGAAAAATTTAAATCATGTCACACTCCTTTCAAATATTCTTAGAGCTGGTCCCTATAGCTTATTAAAAAATCTAAATTCCTTCACTTGGCATTTCAGATGACCATAGCTGGTCTCTAGTTTACATTTCCCACTGTACTCCCCACAAAAGGAAACTTTGCTGTCTCACAAATTCGCCTTGTACTTTCTGTTCTCGGCCTCTTCACATGTACATGCTTCCTTCCACCCTAAGGTGCTGTGTTCACCGTATCAGTCTAGTCAAATTTACTCAGTTCTTCAGCATACAACTAAAGCATCTCCTCTTCCAGGAAGCTTTCTATAATTTCTTAGCTGCAAAGGATTTCTCCCTCTTGTTAACTTCACAGCCCTTTTTCCTTCTCCTTGGGCATTTAGAAATTATTACATTACAGCAGCAGTAGAAACAACGCATATCAAAGCAGTGCTTTCTTACTAACTCCTTGAACCTTGGAGGAGTTGATGTTTGCCTGAGCACCCAGGATACTTGAGTCTGACTCTTCAGCTTGCAAACTTCCCCTTCTGGGCTGACCTCCTGCTGGGGAAGGCGGGGTGGGGGAGGGGACATAGGAACCTTTGATAAGCAGGTGGTGGCAGGAGCAGTGATAATGAGAGGAGGTGTTCTGAAGCATCAGTCAGCAAGCAAGCCAAGGTCCAGTCTGTTCTGTGGGCTGCAGAGGGAGTGGCAGCATCCCTCCAGGCCTGACTCCAGCACCATTCATTCCACAGAGCAGGAGGGAGGGAATGAGGTGAGCACGCAGGCTAGCCTCTAACTCTTGTCACAGAGTCCACAAGTGCAGTCACCCTATTCTGGTGAACTGATTCAGTGTAGCAGTGGCTGCTGCAACAATGAAATGTTCAGCTTTCTTCACTGCTCTGCTTGAGACCTTTTAGGCCCTACGCTTAGCTTATGAGTAGTTGCTTATCATTAGTTTGAGTTCCTATTTTTCATCCCTTTTCTTTTAGGGGGAGTGTATACTAGGCACTGTTAAAAGTACTCTCCTGTATATTACATAAAAATTCTTTCATTACTGCCACTCCATCAAAATAGCTTTTCTCAAGGCCATCAGCTAACCACTCCCATAGTGCTAAATTCCTTGTCCAGTTCCCTTCCTCATCAGTCAATCAGCAACTTGACATACTGATTACTTCCTTTTTATTATAGGAGCTTTATTAAGTTATAATTTATATACCTTAAAATTCCTTAAAAAGGGTACAATTGAATGATTTTTAGTATATTCACAGTTCTGCAACCATGAATTCCAGAATATTCCCATCACTCCAAAAAGAAGCACTTTACCTATTAGCAGTCACTCTTCGGTCCCCTTTGCAACCACTGATCTATTTTCTGTTTCCATGGCTTTGCCTGTTCTGGAAATTGTGTGTACATGGGTTCATACAAAGGCCGTATGTGACCTTTTGTGACTGGTTTCTTCCACTTAGCATAATGTTCAAGATTCACTCATGCTGTAACACATGTTACTATTTTATTCTTTTTGTGGCCAAATAATATTCCATTGTGTGAGTATACGGCATTTTGTTTACCCGCTCATCATTTGATGGGCATTTGGGGTTTTTTTAAAACCATGTTTTAGCTGTTAAAAATAATGTTGCTATGAATATTTGTGTACAAATTTTTGTGTGAGCGTGTTTTCAGTTCTCTTGGATATATATATATATATGTATATACCTAGAAGTAGAATTTCTGGTTCATATGGTAAATCTGTTTAACATTTTTGAGGAACTGCCAAACTGTTTTGCAATTTCCATCTTACATTCCCATCAGAAACACAAAAGTTCTAATTTCTCCACATCTTTGCCAGCACTTGATAATGTCTGTGCATTTATTATAGCCATAATTGTGGGTGTGAGTAGTATCTTATTGTGGTTTTTCTTTGCATTTCCCTAGTGTCTAATGATGTTGAGCATCTTCTCATGTGCTTGTTGGCCATTTTTATATTTTCTTTGAGAAATGTCTATTCAAATCCTATACCCACTTTTATTTATTTATTTTTGTCAGTTCGAGTTTAATAGAAACTACACAAAAAGGGTGATGCCCCACTACTGTACACATCAGTTGGCCTGCTCCGTAAGTTCAGGTCATTTCCTCCAGAAAAAGAAACACTGGCCTCCCCAAACCCTGCAGGAAAGGCCTGTTTTGTCCCAGACCACATCCGGCCTAAATCTAAGATCTGGAGTTTTAAGCACGGCAATAGTAAAAGAGAGGTTTTGTTCTCAGGGCTGCACACTGCCGCCACGACCCTATAATGGCCCGGTGCTCACTACTGCTTACGGAAATATTCTTTGCTCTTCTGGACACCAGGCTTGATGGTATCACTGCCAGGTTTCCAGACAGCTGGGCACACTTCCTATGTTTGTCAGTGGACTGGAAAGCCTGAACTAGTCTCAGAGTCTCATCCACAGAGCGGCCAACAGGAAGGTCATTTACGGTGATCTGGCGAAGGATACCTTTTTCATCGGCAATAAAGGGGCCCCTGAATGAGATGCCTTCATCAGCCTTTAAGACCCCATAGTCCTGAGCAATGGTGCGCTTGGGGTCCAACACCCAGGGAATGTTCATGGGTCCCAGTCCTCCTTGTTTCCTGGGTGTGTTGACCCATACCCCGTGACAGAAGTGAGAATCCACAGAAGCACCAATCACTTGGCAGTTGAGTTTCTTACATTCTTCCGCCCTATCACTGAAAGCAATGATGTCCATGGGGTGCACAAAGGTAAAGTCAAGAGGGTAAAAGAAGAACAGCACATATTTTCCTCTGTAGTCAGAGAGGCTGATATCTTTGAACTGACCATCTGGCATAACAGCTGTAGCTTTGAAGTTGGGGGCAGGGTGCCCAATTTTAGCATTTCCTGAAGCCATCTTGCTATCAGTGACTCCGAGACACAAACACCGCAAGTAGCAGGTCAGGAAGAAGACTCTCGAAGCCCCTATACCCACTTTTAAATTGAATTGTCTTTTTTGTTGAGTTGCTAGAGTTCTTTATATATTCTGGATATACGTTCCTTAACAGATACATGTTTTATAAATATTTTCCCCAAATCTGTGTGTGTGTGTGGGGGGGGGTATGGTGTCCTTTGAAGCATAAATATTTCATTTATTGTTTTAAAGATTTTATTTATTTATTTTTAGAGAGGGGGGAAGAGAGGAAAAGAGTGAGTGTGAGAAACATGGAAAAACAATGATTGGTTGCCTCTCACTCACCCCCAACTGGAAACCTGGCCTACAAACCAGGCACGTGCCCCGATGTGTAGTCAAACCAGTGACCTTTCGGCTTGTGGAAAGACACCCAACCCACTGAGCCACACCAGTCAGGGCTAAATGTTTTATTTTTTATAAAATATTTATTGTGGCCCTGACAGGTGTGACTCAGTTGGCTGAGCGTTGTCCTGCAAAGCAAAAGGTTGCTGGTTCGATTCTTGGTCAGGGCTGTGGGCCCAATCCCCGGGTGGGGCGTGTGCAAGAGGTAACCAGTTGATGTCTCTCTCACCTGTCATTGTTTCCCTCTCTTTCTCCCTCTCTTCCACTTTCTCTAAAAAAAAAAAATAAATAAAATCTTAAAAAATTATTGTGGTAACATATATGTAACATAAAATTTATCATTTTAACCACTTTAAGTTTATTCATATTTTTGTGCAACCATCACCACCATCCATCTCCAGAACTTTTTTATCTTCCCCACCTGAAACTCTGCCCGCATTAAACTAACTCCCCATTTTCCTCCTCCCCACCCCCAGCCACTGACAACCACCATTCTACTTTCTGTCTCCATAAGTTTGACTGCTCTGCATAACTTCATATTAAGTGGAATCAAACATTGGCCCTCTTGTGACTGGCTTATTTTACTCAACGTAATTTCTTCAAGGTTCACCCAGATTGTGGCACGTGTCAGAATTTCCTTCCTGAATGGTATTTCACTGTATGTATATAGTTGTATACCACATTTTATTCATTCACTTATTGATGGGTACTTGGGTTACTTCCTCCTTTTGGATATTGTGGATAATGCTGCTGTGAATATGAGTGTGCAAATATTTGTTTGAAGCCTTGCTTTCATTTATTTTGGGTATACAGGGTCTGTCCAGAAAGTATCCAGCCATGTACTATAAAAAATAGAGACTTTTACTGAAGAAGATACAAGATACAAGAAACATTGCACAGCCTGGCTGGTGTGGCTCAGAGGATTGAGCACTGGCCTGTGAACCAAAGGGCCACTGGTTCAACTCCTAGTCAGGGCACATGCCTGGGTTGTGGGCTGGGTCCCCAATAGGGGGTGCACAAGAGGCACCCACACATTGATGTTTCTCTCCCTCTTCTCCCCTCTCTCTAAAAATAAATAAATAAAATCCTTAAAAAAAAAGAAATATTGTACATAGGACAATGACGCTTCAGTCCCCTCCAAAGTAGGTACACAGTTCTCCCAACTGCAGCACGAAGTTCCTTCTGCTCTGGTAGCAGAAGCCACTGAACATATTTTGCCACAACACATTTCATGCCAAGATCCTGCATCAAAATCTCAGACACAGCAGTTTTTGGAATCCCCAGATCAATTTCTAGTTCTCACACTGTCAGTAGCCAATCTTTCTGATTGCTACCCGTACATGTTCAATATTCTCAAGTGTTCTGCTTGTTGCAGGCCTTCCAGAATGTGGACCATTTTCAACAGATTCTTGACCATCTTTGAAGTATTTGTGCCACACTTTTATTTGGTTTGTACTCATTGCATTGTCCCCAGAAGCTTTCTGAATCATCGAAATAGTTTCTGTGGAGGAACATTCAAGTTTAACACAAAATTTGATGCAGATTTGTTGCTCTACTTGCTCAGTTATTTTTAATGTGATGGCCACACAGTACACATGCTCACTCAATGGTGTCTACTGCCCCCACCAACTAGTACAGTGAAGTTGTTGTTCACACATGTGCATTCCAGTCCACTCTCCTTGGCTGCCAGGTTATGTAAATGTTGTTCAAACTGTTCTCGTTATATTAACAATGGCCAGACTTTTTCCAGACAGACCTTGTATATCCAGAAGTGAATTGCTGGATCAATAGTAATTCTGGTGTTTTTGAGGCATTGCCATATTTTTTTCCCACAGTGGTCACACCATTTTATATAACAACAGTGCACAAAGGTTCCAGTTTCTCCACATCCTTGCCAATATTTGTTACTTCCTGGTTTTGTTTTAATAGCCATCATAATGAGGTAGAGTTCAAAAGTTTTAAATGAATGTTTTGATGAAGTTCAATTTGTCTGTTTTTTCATGTGTTGGTTGTTCTTTTGCATTCTACCATTGTCTATTCCAAGGTCATAGAGATTTACTCTTGTTCTTTTTTATCAATGTTTTATAGTGTTAGCTCTTAAGTTTAGCTGTGTTAATTTTGAGTTAATTTTTGTGGATGGTGTGAGATAGGGATACAACTTCATTTTTTTGCCTGTAAATATCTAGTTTTCTCAGCCATATTTTCTGTAAGAGAATATTTTTTTCCCATTGAATGGTCTCAGTATTTTTGTCAAAAATCAACTGACCATAAGTGGAAGTTTATTTCTGGACTCCCAATTCTCTTCCATTGATCTTTAGGCTATCCACATGCCTCAGTTCCTTCTTTTGGAAATACTTCCTTCCCCCGACCCCTCAGTCTTGGTTCTCCCCCGACATTATTGACCATCCCTTCTCAGCCATCTTTGCTGGTCCCTCCTCATCTTCCCAACCTTGTAGTATCCCAGGATTCAGTCCTCACTACTTTTTAAAAAAAATTCATACTTGTTTCCTAGGTAATCTCTTCCAGTCTCGTAGTTTCATAAGCATTCCCAGATTTATATCTCTGGCCCAGAATGTTCATGAACACCAGATTCCACATCTACTTAACATCCTCCTTTGGCTGTAAATAGGCATTGTAGATTTAACATATTCAAAACCAAACTCCTGATCCTGCTCCACAAGTCCCTGCCAAACCTGCTTTTCTCGTCTTCTTCCTTACTAGTAAATGGCAACTCCATTCTTGCAGCTGCTTGGGCCCAAATCCAGAGTCTATCATGGCTTCTTTTCTTTTTTTTTTTTTTTTTTTTTTTTTTTTTTTTTTTTTTTTTTTTTTTTAATTTATTTATTGTTATTTAATTACAGTTGTATGCCTTTTCCCCCATCCCTTCACCCCACCCCAGGTGAACCCACTTCCCTCCCCCCTCTCCACCCTCCCCCTTGGATTTGTTCATGTGTCCTTTATAGTAGTTCCTGTAATCCCCTCTACCTACTGTCCCCGCCCCCACCCCCCACCCCCGCCCTTGCTATTGTTACATTGTTCTTAACTTCAATGTCTCTGGTTATATTTTGTTTGCTTTTTCCTTCTATTGCTTATGTTCCAGTTAAAGGTGAGATCATATGGTATTTGTCCCTCACTTCCTGGCTTATTTCACTTAGCATAATGCTCTCCAGTTTCATCCATGCTGTTGCAAAGGGTATAAGCTCCTTCTTTCTCTCTGCTGCGTAGAATTCCATTGTGTAAATATACCATAGTTTTTGGATCCACTCGTTTGCTGATGGGCACTTCGGTTGCTTCCAGTATTTGGCTATTGTAAATTGTGCTGCTATGAACATTGGGGTGCACAGATTCTTTTGGATTGGTGTTTCAGTGTTCTTAGGGTATAATCCCAGCAGCGGAATTGCTGGGTCAAAGGGCAGTTCCATTTTTAGTTTTCTGAGGAAATTCCATATTGTTTTCCACAGTGGCCTCACCAGTCTGCATTCCCACCAACAGTGCACTAGGGTTCCCTTTTCTCCGCATCCTCTCCAACATTTGTTTGTGGATTTGTTTATGTTGGCCATTCTGACTGGTGTGAGATGATACCTCATTGTGGTTTTAATTTGCATCTCTCTGATGGCTAGTGATGCTGAGCATCTTTTCATATGTCTCTGGGCCTTCTGTATGTCTTCCTTGGAGAAGTGTCTGTTCAAGTCCTTTGCCCATTTTTTAATTGGGTTGTTTGTCTTCCTGGAGTGGAGTCGTGTGAGTTCTTTATATATTTTGGAGATCAGGCCCTTGTCTGAGGTATCATTGGCAAATATGTTTTCCCATACTGTTGGTTCTCTTTGTAATTTGGTGCTGTTTTCTTTAGCCATGCAGAAGCTTTTTATTTTGATGAGGTCCCATTTGTTTATTCTTTCCTTTATGTCCCTTGCTTTAGGGGATGTGTCTGTGAGGATGTTGCTGCGTGGAATGTCTGAGATTTTCCTGCCAATGTTTTCTTCAAGGACTTTTATGGTGTTACGGCTTATATTTAAGTCTTTTATCCATCTTGAGTTTATTTTCGTGTATGGCGTAAGTTGGTGATCGAGTTTCATTTTTTTGCACGTAGCTGTCCAGATCTCCCAACACCATCTGTTGAAGAGACTGTTTTTGCTCCATTTTATGCTCCTGCCTCCTTTGTCAAATATTAATTGATCGTATAGATTTGAGTTTATTTCTGGGCTCTCTATTCTGTTCCATTGGTCTATGAGCCTGTTTTTATGCCAGTACCAGGCTGTTTTGATTACCGTTGCCTTGTAATACAGTTTGATATCAGGTATTGTGATACCTCCTGCTTTGTCCTTCTTTCTCAAAATTGCTGCTGCTATTCGAGGTCGTTTATGGTTCCATATGAATTTCTGTAATGTTTGTTCTATATCTGTGAAATATGTCATGGGTACTCTAATAGGGATTGCATTGAATCTATAAATTGCTTTGGGTAGTATGGCCATTTTGATGATGTTAATTCTTCCAATCCATGAACATGGTACATGCTTCCATTTGTTTGTATCTTCCTTAATTTCTTTCTTCAGTGTTGTGTAGTTTTCTGAGTACAGGTCTTTTACCTCCTTGGTTAGGTTTATTCCTAGGTACTTTATTTTTCTTGTTGCTATATCGAATGGGATTTTTTTCCTGATTTGTGTTTCTGCAGTTTCGTTGTTGGTGTACAGGAATGCCTTTGATTTCTGGGTATTGACTCTGTATCCAGCTATTTTGCCAAATTCATTTATTAGGTCGAGTAGTTTTTGAGTGGAGTCTATAGGGTTTTCCATGTACACTATCATGTCGTCTGCAAACAGTGACAGTTTCATTTCCTCCTTTCCAATTTGGATGCCTTTTATTGCTTTTTCTTGTCTGATTGCTGTGGCTAGGACTTCCAATACTATGTTGAATAGGAGTGGTGAGAGAGGGCATCCTTGTCTTGTTCCTGATCTTAGTGGGAAAGCTCTAAGTTTTTGTCCATTGAATGTGATGCTGGCTGTAGGTCTCTCATATATGGCCTTAATTATGTTGAGGACTGCTCCCTTTATTCCCACTTGGCTGAGTGTTTTTATCAGAAATGGGTGCTGTATCTTATCGAATGCTTTTTCCGCATCTATTGATATGATCATGTGATTTTTGTCTTTGCTGTTGTTGATGTGATGTATTATGTTTATTGATTTGCGAATATTGTACCATCCTTGCATCCCTGGGATGAATCCCACTTGGTCATGGTGGATGATCTTTTTAATATATTGCTGGATGCGGTTTGCTAATATTTTGTTGAGAATTTTAGCGTCTATGTTCATCAGCGATATTGGCCTGAAGTTTTCTTTCTTTGTTGTGTCTTTATCTGGTTTTGGGATTAGGATGATGTTGGCTTCATAAAAAGAGTTTGGGAGTCTTCCATCAGTTTGGATTTTTTCGAATAGTCTGTGAAGGATAGGGGTTAGTTCTTCCTTAAATGCTTTGTAGAAATCTCCTGTGAAACCATCTGGTCCAGGGCTTTTGTGTGATGGGAGTTTCTTGATGACTGCTTCAATTTCCTTTGCTGATATTGGTCTGTTCAGGTTTTCTGCTTCTTCTTCAGTCAGTTTTGGAAGATTATATTTTTCTAGAAATGTGTCCATTTCATCTAGGTTTTCAAATTTCTTAGCATATAGGTCTTCATAGTAATTTCTTACGATCCTTTGTATTTCTGTGGTATCAGTTGTAATCTCTCCACTTTCATTTCTAATTCTGTTTATTTGGATCCTCTCTCTTTTCTTCTTGATAAGCCTACTTAAAGGCTTGTCGATTTTGTTTATCTTTTCAAAGAACCAGCTTCTGGATTCATTGATCCTTACAATTGTGCTTTTAGTCTCTATGTCATTTAGTTCTGCTCTGATCTTGGTTATTTCCTTCCTTCTGCTTGCTCTGGGCTGTCTTTGTTGTTGTTCCTCCAGTTCTTGTAGGCGTAGGGTTAGGTTGTTTGTGTGAACTGTTTCTAACTTCTTAAGGTAGGCCTGTATTGCTATGAACTTCCCTCTCAGGACTGCCTTAGCTGTGTCCCATAGGTTTTGGGTTGTTGTGAGTTCGTTTTCATTTGTTTCCAGGAAGTTTTTGATTTCTTCCCTAATCTCGTTCTTGACCCATTCATTGTTTAATAGCATGCTATTCAGTCTCCATGATTTTGAGTGTTTTGGGTTTTTACCCTTGGGGTTGGTTTCTAGTTTCAGACCCTTGTGGTCAGAGAAGATGCTTGATATGATTTCAATTTTCTTGAATTTGTTGAGGGTTGCTTTGTGTCCTATCATGTGGTCTATCTTTGAAAAAGATCCATGGACACTTGAAAAGAATGTGTATTTTGCTTCTTTGGGATGAAAAGCTCTGTATATATCAGTTAAGTCCATTTCCTCTAGGGTATTGTTAAGTGACACAATATCTTTGTTAATCTTTTGTTTGGAAGACCTGTCCATTTTTGATAGTGGGGTGTTAAAATCCCCTACTATAATTGTGTTGCTGTCAATATCTTTCTTGAAATCCTCCAAGATTTTCTTTATGTATTTGGGTGCTCCTATGTTGGGTGCATATATATTTATAATGTTTATGTCTTCTTGGTGGATTCTTCCTTTGAGTATTATGAAGTGACCTTCTGGGTCTCTCTTTATGGCCCTTCTTTGGAAGTCTATTTTGTCTGATATGAGTATTGCTACCCCTGCTTTTTTTTCCTGTCCGTTTGCTTGGAAAATTTGTTTCCAGCCCTTCACTTTCAGTCTGTGTGAGTCTTTTGTCCTGAGATGGGTTTCTTGTAGGCAGCATATGTGTGGGTCATGTTTTCTTATCCATTCAGCTGTTCTATGTCTTTTGATTGGAGCATTTAATCCATTTACATTTAAGGTTATTATCGATAGGTAGTTATTCATTGCCATTATTTCCTACCTGTGTTCCTCTGTCTTTCTCTTTTCCTTCCTTTCCTTAAAGCAGTCCCTTTAGCATCTCTTGCAGAGCTGGTTTGGTGGAGCTGTATTCTTTTAGACTTCTTTTGTCTGGGAAGCTCTTTATTTGGTCTTCTATCTTGATTGAGAGCCTTGCTGGGTAAAGTAGTCTTGGTTGGAGGCCTCTGGTTCTCATTACTTGGAATATTTTTTGCCATTCTCTTCTGGCTTGGAGCGTTTCCATTGAGAAGTCAGTTGCTAACCTTATTGGGGCTCCCTTGTATGTTACTTCCTTTTTCTCCCTTGCTGCCTTTAAGATCCTCTCTTTGTCTTGGAAATTTGCCATTTTAATTATGATGTGTCTTGCAGTGGGTCTCTTTGGGTTCCTCTTGTTTGGGACTCTCTGTGATTCCTGGATTTGGGTGACTTTTTCTCTCCTCAGATTAGGGAAATTTTCCATCATTACTTTTTCAAACAGGTTTTCTATCCCTTGCTCTTCTTCTTCTCCTTCTGGTATTCCTATTATACGGATGTTGTTACGTTTCATGTTGTCCTGCATTTCCCTTATTGCCTCTTCATTCTTTCTGAGCCTCTTTTCCTTTTCTTGCTCCTTCTGGGTGTTTTTTTCTACTTTATCCTCCAGCTCGCTGATCCGATCCTCTGCTTCATCAAGTCTGCTTTTAATTCCTTCTACTGTGTTCTTCAATTCAGAAATTGTATTCTTCATTTCCTCTTGGCTCTTGTTGATATTTTCTATTTCCTTTTTCATGTTGATATAGTTTGCAGTGAGTTCATTGTAGTTTCCTTGTAGTTTCTGGTAGTTCTCTTTGAGCTCAGAGAGCTCAGTGAGCTTCCTGATGACCATTGCTTTGAACTCAGTATCTGATAGTTGACTTGCCTCTTTTTCGGTTAGTATTCTTTCTGAGACTTCCTCCTTTCCTTTCATTTGGGAATTGTTTCTTTGTCTTCCCATTGTTTGTGAGGCTCTTCTTGTTGGCCTCTGCTTCTTAAATTGCTTTGTTCTGAATCCCTGGGTTTATGATATGAACTTCTATGGTAGAATGCCAATGGGATTCGGTGGTGCTGTCTCCTTACTCTCCTGTGCTCACTGGTCTTGAGCTGACGTTTATGTGTTTAACACGGTCTAACTCTAGTCTTTTCAGCACTCCAGGTTTTGTTGTCGCACCTGTGGGAAAAATAGAAAGGGGGGGAGAAAGAAAAGGAAAAAACAAACAAACAAACAAACAAAAAAAAAAAACCAAAGATGGGAAGGAGGGAAAAAGGAAATAGGAAAGGAGGAAAGGGAGGAAGGAGGGAAGAAGGATTAAAGAAAGATCGGAGGCAAGATAAGAAGGAATTTTAACAAAAATTAAAACATAGAAATAGATAAAAGAAGGGAGGAAGAAGACATAAAAATGGTAAAGGATGGGAGGAAGAAGGAATGAAAGAAAAAAAAGAGAGAGAGAGGAAGAAGGAGTTCAGGGGGAAAGGAAAAGGGAAAAAAAAAAAAAAAAAAAAAAGGGAAAAAAAAAAAAATCTTCTGTTGGCTTTAAACCGTTCAGGTTATTTCTGCTGTTGTCCTGTCTGTGCAACGGGAGGCGGTGGTTGGAAGGATTGGTTTCACTTTTCTTCCTTCCTGGGTCACACTCTTCACTGTTTTGTAGGTGTGGTCCCTGGCAGGCAATCAGGCCGTTGATCAGCCAATCCAGCAGCTTTGTTCTTGGGACTCTCGAGTGGCCGCTCCAGCCGCTTTGGCTCCGGACGCGTGCGCGCGCAGCAGGGGAATCCAGCCGCTTCGGGTTTGTGACGTTATTTGGGCTCTGAGCGCGCAGCCGGCCGACCGATCGAGCCGCCCAGGCTAGGGAGGCTGGCGCGCCGCAAACTGCTGGTTCAGCCGCCTTGGTGTTACGTCTCTCGCCAGCCCCTTTGTGCTTGGGAAGTGCGCATCCAGCCGGCCCTACGCTTGGTGAGCGCGCAGCCCGCCGCCGAGCCAGAGGCTCTACGCTTGGGGGCCCGATCCAGCTGTCCGGGGCTTGAGACTCTCGGGTGGGCGGGGCCGCCCTGGGACCGAATCACGCGGTCCTCGGTTCCGAGGTTTTGGGTCTGTGGGTGGAGCAGCTAGTCTCTGCTCCAAAAGATCTCGGAGGTTTCAGGTGTGGGCGCCCCTCCGGGGTTTCATGTACGGGCCCCGTTCGCTAATCTGCGCGCGCGCTACCGCGCGCAACCGGACCTCAGGTGAGCGCCGGTGCTGCTTATCCCGCGTTCCCCGTTCGCAGTCCAGGGGCGGAGGGGGGAGGGGCGCCAGGGGCCTCGGCCACCACCGAGAGTTCTCTAACTGGCCCCTGAGTGTCTCTATTTTCTTTTCCTTTTTGAGAAATTCCTCCTTTTCAAGCCCCCCTGGTCCAATCAAGCACCTGGCTGCTCACAGCGCAGCCTGGCCCTCTCTCAGGACTCCTGCAGCAGCCCCTGCGCCAGGGCTGGCGCCTCTGCAGCCCTTGTACCGCGCGGTCCCGGGTCCCGGGGACCTTATTGTCCTTGAGCACTCTTCTTACCGTCAGATCTTTCAGTGTCCTCTATCTTTGGTCTCTAATCTTCGTATATGCTGGAGTACTGTTGGCTGTTCGCTCTGCTCCTCAGATCAGCTAGGTATTTCCCTGGCACTGAGGGGAAGTGAATTCTGCTCCCACCTATGTTGCCGCCATCTTCCATGGCTTCTTTTCTTGTACAACCTACATCCAATCAATTGCCTGCTCTACCTAAAAAAAAAAAAAAAAGCCTGAGTTTTGCCACTATGTCTATTTCTACCATTGTCATCCTTGTCTAAGCCACCATTTTCTTTTGTCTAGATGATTACATTAGTTTAGCTGGTCTCCCGGCTTCTACCCTTATCCTTCTACAGTATGTTCTCCCCACAGCAAACAGAGTAATCCTTATAAAACATGAGTTAGATCATACCACTTCTCTGCTTACAACCTGCCAGTGATTTTTCTGTCTCCTCCAGAACAAAAGACAAAGTGTTTATAACGGCCAGTAGAGCTCTATTTGACCTGGCGCTCTATCTCGGACTTGCTCATCCTTCATACCAATTATGTGTTCACCTCAGGCTTTGCACTGACTGTATGTTCTCTGACTGGAATACTTTTCTCCTAGAATTCTGATAGCATCTCTACTCATTTCCTTCAGGCCTCTTCTTAGATGTCTCTTTATCAATGAGGCCTTACTATAACCTCTTATGAAATTTTACTAGCAACTGTAACATGGTCACAGGGAACATTATCTTTTCCCCTAACATGAATTTTTTAGCAGACTCCTTATCACATATGACATGGTATATATATAGTTCCAGATTCTGGGACCAAAGTGCCTATTTTTAATTTGGCTTTGTCACTTGCTCTGACTTTAGGCAAGTTTCTTAACCTCTCTAATCTTCAGTTTAATCAACAAAAAAGTTGAGATAATAATAGTATTTAGTCAGTAGAGTTGTTATGAAAAATAAATGAGCTTACTCAAATAAAATTCTAGATACATAAGGCGTTCCCTTAGTGTTAACTACTATCATCATCTTCATTGTTGTTATTAATTGTCTGCTCCTCCTAGTAGAATAGAAACTTCTCAAGATCAGGGAGTTTGTTGCATCTCTGTTGCATCACCCGCACCAGGAACAGTGCCTAGCGTGCAGCCTGGTCTCAACAAGTATTTGTTGAAGAAACGAATCCCTGCAATAACCCGGAGGTAGCTGTTCTTACCTGCTTTTTACAGATTAGGAAACGCAGGCTTAAATAAATTCAGTGCCTCAAGTATTTTGACCCCCAACTATAAGGGAATTAAGATTGTTCTAACAATAAAAAGTATGTCACTTCCTCATAAAATGGACTCCCTGGAAGACTGAAACCATTCTTAGGGTCAGGGATTTTCCCAGAAAGCAGGTGTTCCTTAGATACGTATCACTTAAACTGAAAACGAAATCTGAGTGGAAAAATCCTAAGGCATTTTAGGAAGTTAGGAAGCACAAAAAGCTCAGTTCTTAATAAGAAAAGGTTTTTTGTTTGTTTGTTTGTTTTTTATGTTTGTCCAGTGGGTGGGACAAACTGAAGAGCTAGTAGAACAATTCCTTGGTGTCTGGAAAATGGTACACACTACTGGCTAAGAGAGCTGCCTTTTCTCTGGTGATGGCAAGAGACATTTTCTTAGAAAAGGTGTTGCTTTCTAAGTCCTGAAAGTTTAGGATTCTTTTACTACTTATGTATATATATAAAATTCTTACTCTCAAGAAATTTACAGTGTCCAAAGGGGGATGGTTATACAGACAATTACAGTGACGATGAAACAGTAATGGCAACATACTGTTATACAAGTGTGGGTACCACAGGCGTATGATGGAAAGGCAGGGAAAGAAATTTTTACAGAGTCATTGACATTTGGGCTAAGTCTTAAGAATGAAGTTGGGGTCCACCCAGTAGATGTGAGAGGCCAGATCAGGAGAGCCTTGACGGCCTTGTCAACAAATTGGATTTTATTCTTTGGGCATAATGGGGAACTCTGGGAAGAACAGAAGGACGCAATCAAAGTAACTGGCACGATGTGTTAAATGTATTTGAGGTAGTGGAGGAGAAAAGGAACTTTCTAATTTGAGTCATAGGGTCCATTAAAGTGTTCCTTGCCTAATTTTCTTTTCAAAGGTAAAACTTTCTTTTCAGGGAGGTAGGGAATGAATATAGAAGAGACATGTCCCCACCCCCCACCCATCCAGGAAATAAATGCCCTTTTCATCTTACCCACCTTCCTGTAGCTGCGCTGTTTTGGAGGATTTCTGTTCCTGAGTTGATTCTTCTGTCAAGTGAGGTGACCCATTAGGTCATCATAAGTGGCTTGAAAAATTGGAAACTTATGGATTAGTTTCTATGATTCTGCCTCCTACTTGTTATGTAACATCAGTGAGTCTTTAAAAGAGAGGGAAAAGAAAGCAGAAAGCTGATGGGCCCCAGTGATTGGACTTTTGCAGAGAAGAAGGGCTGTGGGCCTGTGTGTGGCCTAGAAGGCGATGTAGTCTCTGACGAATAGGAAAGGAGCAATCTCTGAACTTCATACTTCTACCGTGACTTACCTGGATCCTTGTGGATGTGTCCATTTCCTTGGGGTATTGTTCTGGATTTGGTAGATAATCAGGCCCGGGATTGCAGTCATGGTTTTATCATCCCGATCACGGTGACTTCCATTAGGGCAATGGTCAGTTGATGACCTCAAGTCTATAACCGTTGAGCATCCTGGTCCTGGCCTTAACTCCAGGCCTTAACATGGCCTAAGTTAACTTGGGCTCTGAGAAAATAGACCAGGGCTTGCTAGGCAAATGCATGACTGACCCTGCATTAAAATGGAAAGGGTTCAGCCACCAGGCCTTTCGGGTTTGGGGACTTACCTACATCTGGAGTGAGCTCATATACTTCCTGGGGAAGGAACAAACTCACTCTTTGCTCAGCCATCTCAGGTAGCCTGTTGGAGTGGCCCTTGGTAACAAAGCTGGTCTTGCGGCCCTGGTGGCCCTGGTGGCCCTGGTGGCCCTGACCCTGCATGCAGACTACTTTGGAAAGGGAAACAGGGTGGAAATCCCCCAGCAGACTTTGTCCTTTGGTTTGAGTGGCCAACCTGGGATGTTCTAAACTCAAAAGCAGGGACCAGCAGATACAAGATTCGGGGAGCCGGGCTGTGAACTGCCCAGTTGTTCAAAGCACCTCTCCCTCTCCTCCATGTCCCTTAAGGTTTAGCTGGCATTTTCTCTGGGTTCCCTGCTATAGGACTGAATCTACTAACCTCTCTGCCTTTTTTTCTGCTCTTTCTCTCCTTGCAGAAGGAAAGCGAGGAGCCCTTCAGGTTGTGCCTCTGGCCTTTTGGGCCTTTTTGTTGTCTATTTTCTATCCCGCCCTCTGGGGCCTGGTGTGTGTGTGTGCCTCTGAGCTTTGGCTGGTGGCAGGTAGTCTGTTTTTCCTGAAAGCAGTTTGTGTGCATGCCCCATGCTTGTGTGTGCTCCTGCAGACATCCCTAGAGCACACATCCCTAGTGTGAGAACATGTGTGCCAGCATGGTGCACATCCGATGTAGCATGTGTGTGCTTATACTCGTACTCAGTTCCACTCCCCCAGACACTGATTGCCCTTCTAACTCTCCCATTTTGCCCAGTGTGTGTCCACTTTCTACTTGTTGCTGCAGCCTGGCATATGCTGTACACCGTCTCTGAGCCCAGCATGCATACACACTTCGCATTTGAGAGCAGGAGTTGCTGCAAGCACTTTGTGCCTCTTGCTGGGGCCCCAAGTGTGAACGTGCTGCTGAGCAGATTTCCTGGCCTGTTTGTGAGCACCAGCTTCTGTAGACCTGTGATGTGGTTCCCTTATGCCACGTGAATGCATACTATACTAATGCTCTGTGCCTGTAAGCACTGGTTCTTGAAGACTGGGAGGGTTTGCTTTGCCTGTGATCTGGGCCCTAGTGAACACTGAATCCTCTCCCAAATGGGTGTGTGCACATATTCTATAGCCCTCTGTGCAGGATCCATGCTCGCCTTGTGTATCCCTCAGGCACAAGTTGTGTGTTTGAATGAACCTCCTGTGGGTACTTTTCAAGACCTCCTTCCACCCTCTGCCCCTCCTTCAGTGCACTGCGTGTGCTTGCTGTGTGCTGTGTCTGCAGGCTTCTGCAGAGCTGCTGTATCCTCTAAGCACAGGAAATGTGTGTGATCTGAGCCAGTAAACTCTGGCTCCCAGAGACTTTTTTTTCTAGGCAGGAAATAAAAATCTGCTCAGTATAGTAACTGCTTCCAAAGGGAAAAGATGTTCTGGTTGGAAGGATCTGGGGATTTAGGGATGGCTGCCACTCACAAGCAACCTTAGGAGACTTGCTTCAACCACTTCAGCTGCCTTTTGGGTCTGGCACTTTCTTTACCAGTGTTCCAACTGCAGATAAGGGCAGGAGGCAGATAGGCTTGATCAGAGCACAGACAACCTGGAAAGGGTCTTACTGAGAAGGGTCCTAGATCCAAAGTTCATTTTGAGCCTACAGCCCACTTTTACATCACCCATTAACCTGTCCTCCTCTTCCTTTTGTACTGTATCTGACCACCAGTTATTTGTCTATAACTTCTATCTTTAGTTCTCCCAGAACTTCACCCCCTGTCCGAAGCAACTTACTTCTGCCTCCCCCATACTGGCACTCATTTGCTGTGGGATAGTTAGTGGGAGCCCAGGTATCAGGTGGCAAGGAAGTTGTTGGGGGCAAAGGGGAACAAAGGTAGGGCAGGAAGCCCCACACCTGCTGGCACTGAGTCCCTTGAGCCTAAACAGCATTTACCTTTGGTTCTGTGGAGAGCCCTGGCAGCTTTGGAACTCTCTATATACTGCCTGAAGAATTTGCTTTTTTTCTTTTCTTTTTTTTGGGGGGGGCATGGGGTGAAGAAACCTTTAAAAATTGTTTTGGCCTGTTCCTTCCTTGAATTATTTGGTACCTCAGTGATCAACTTCTCATAAGAGAACTCATAAAATTCACTGGAGTGATAATCCAAGTGTCTAACCTGCCCCGGATTCTCTGATTATATAGAATTTATCAAATGTAGAGTGTACTCAGTGTCAAACGAGTTCAGGCTTCAAGGCACTGAAGCCAGATCAAATCACAAGATGAGATAGGAATTTCGAAAGCAGGTATGACTCTGGGGCAGCCAGAGGAATTTAGGACTATAGCCTGAAGAAGACCAGACTTTATATGAAGCTGTCTTTTTTCTTTAATGAGTGAGGCCTGGAAGCCTACGTGGACCCTTTTCCTGGCCTTTGTTACAGTTAATATACTAATGGGTTGTGTGAGGGGGATATAAGTTCCAGCAGCTCTTATAGTCTGGGTGGACTTTAGCCCTGGGATCTCAGTGCACTGGGCCTATATCCTTCCTACTCACTGGGGACAGGCTACCCATTTCAGCAACCCGCTTGTTGCCTTTGGCTAATCAGGGCACTGGCTTAGACATCAGGCTAGCTATGTCACCACGTCATGTATGTGACCTACACTTCTCTCAGCTTCTTATTTTATTGCTCACAGTCTGACCAAAGAAAGATGGCAGTCTCCCTTCTTTCCTAGGATCTAACTTCTTTCTGTTTTTAAAGATTCCAGATGATGGCGACTCCTCTTTGCCCCAGTGGCTCCCAGAAGGGTAAGTGATTCTCTGCCAGGTTTTTGTGGATTTTGTACAGACTCTCACACTGCCTTTAGCTTTTCCCCTGGGAAACAGGAAAAACAGCTTCATAAGCTTGATCCTGGGGAAGGAAGATGTTCCACCATGGAGACTGGTTGGTTTTCTGGGGCAGAGGAGAGAACTCTGCAAATTGATTACTTAGAGGCAGAAGACAGAACTTTGCCAAGTGGTTCCCTAGAGCGGGGGGAGGGAGCTTTAGGGCTCCCCCATTCTTGCCTCTGAAATTGCTGATCCATTGCATCATAGTGGTGATACTCTTTAGGTAGAGGAATGAGGAAGCCAGAAAAATGTCTGCCTTGGAAGAGTTTCTTTCCATTCCATTGTTTTTTTTATTGTTGTTTTTTTTTTTAATTTTTATTGTTATTCAATTACAGTTGTATGCCTTTTCTCCCCATCCCTCCATTCCACTGTTGATAGTGTGTAGCTGATAAGATTTCCCCCTGGGCTCTGTCCTACTTCAGCTGTTGTGAGTCATCTCCTTATTCTTTCACTCTAGTCAAGACAGAAGTAGCATGCTTTCTGAGCTCGGTGTGTTCTGTTTGTGATTCTTGTCTGGGAGTTTCAGGCCCATGTGATTGCAGCAGAGAGTCATTTTAAGCTGCTCAACTGCTGCTGGTAACTAACTGACTGTTCTTAAGAGAGAAAAGAGTTTAAGGGCTTCTCTGCCCCCACTCCTCCCACATACACTGCCAATTACTAGTCAAGATCTTTCTTCTCTGCTTGTCCCACAAAGGCTTTCTTCTCTGCTTGTCCCACAAAGGCCTTCAAAGGTCTGCCTTATGACCAGAGAATAAAAAAGATCAGATCATAAAGCTATGTACTACATTTTTACCTGCTCCTTTTCCTTGTGATTTGTCTTTTAAATCAAGAGTTAATCATGTGCATGAATTACCCTTTCTTCTTTTGTCAAAAGCTCATCTGTGTTGCAAAAACTTCTTGGCTTAAGTGGTACAGATTATAGTTTTCAGAATTAACCACAAAATTGAGGCACCAGTTGCTTCTTCAGTAGCCCTTCTTCAGGGCTTTAGCTTTTTTCCTCAATAATTATAAAATATATGCATGCCAGTGGAACATATCTGAGCTATTTTTAAATGGAGCCATTCAGTGATTTTCTAAACGCCTCCCTGTTATCATCTTTCCTTCCTTCAGCTTAGTGTTTGGAAGCTGCCACAAGTTTAGAACTTCCCCAGGTCTGGTAGTCTCATTGAAAACAAAGTTCCCTGCCTGTGCTCAGGAAGCTCCTTTATTAGAAATCAGTGTTGCAAAGAAAAAAGCAAACAAAATATAACCAGAGACATTGAAGTTAAGAACAATCTAACAATAGCCAGGGCGGGGGTGGGGGGTGGGGGCGGGGACAGTGGGTAGAGGGGATTACAGGAACTACTATAAAGGACACATGGGCAAAACCAAGGGGGAGGGTGGAGAGGGGGGAGGGAGGTGGGTTCACCTGGGGTGGGGTGGAGGGATGGGGAGAAAAGGCATACAACTGTAATTGAATAACAATTAAAAAAAAAAAGAAAAAAAAAAAAAGAAATCAGTGTTGCAAGTTGCCTGTTCCAGCTCCTGGCCTTGACCCAATTTGGGGCTCCATTCTTTGCCTATATCATTAAAACTAAGTACATGAATTCTTTTCATTGAGGCTCAGAATGGCAGCTTCAAAAAGGTCAGAAAATTTTTTCATTCATCCCCTCATTTTATACAAGTGACACCAAGACCCAAAAAGAGAAGGGAGCTCTGGCAGAGGATGTATAGAGAGTTAGTGGAAGAGTTAGGGATAAAATCTGGGTTATCTCATGTGAGAATGGTGTTCTCTTGGGGGACATTCTCTGTATTTTTATGGCATATTATTATGGAAGAACAGGCAAAGAACAATAAAATTAATGAGTCTAGATAGGGTATAAAAATTTTAGAAATCTCCAGTTGCTCCAGCTATAGTTTTTTCATGGTCCCTATTGATGTGTCCATGGGGCTAGGCCAGGTAGTCCGAGTCTTTCTGCTGTTTCCTTCCTAAATGGTCTTTCTTCCCCCCTTTAAATGGTCCTTTAGAAGTCTCCCATCCCACCTCCCCTGCCTCCACTTTATTATGAGGTCTCCTCTTTTCATGGAGAATCTTTTTCTTCAGGAGGCTTGGATAAATAGTGGCTCTTTCAGTCAGGGTGGAGAAGATCTCCTTGCACATGTCATTACTTGGTAGTCTTGCTCACCTTGGCAGCAGTTCCACTGTAGAGCTATTCCTATGGGCTCTGTTCTAGCACAGGCCAGGAAAGACTTACCTTTGGGGAGCAGTGTCTCTAACCTGAGTGTGGAGAAGAGCGCTCTTAACCATCAATTCCCACCTTGCCTTATGGAGCAGAAGGTCCTTCAGATAAACAGAGGTGCCTTGAACTGTCACTGTGGGATAAAAGAGTTCTAGATCTTTGGCTAAAACCACAGAAGGGGAAAGGTAGGGGCACTCTGAGAGCAGATTCCATTATTCATTATCCCATGGCTTTATTTCCCTCATTATCTGTCTTCCTTTCCCCCCTCAAAGGCATGTTTTTCTCTGGGGAGCAGGTGAACAAGGACAATTGACAGGACCGAGGGTTCTGACCTATTTCTTTCCCTCCTCAGGCCAGCCGGAGGACTCTATGGCATTGACAGCATGCCAGATCTACGCAAAAAGAAGCCACTGCCACTTGTCAGCGATCTGGTGAGTGAGGCTCTTGTGCAGGCATGGGCTGTATCCTGGGGATACCCCCCATTGGGCCTTGGCAAGCTATCAGAACTGGTAGTGGTCCATTTAGTGACAAGTATTGGCCTGAAGATCAGTCATTTAAAGAATGACTGAGACTTAGTGATGGCTTTAGTGAGACTTTGTTTTACCTCACTCCCTGTTTAGAACCCAAGGCTCTTCATGAGCTCAAGCTCCCACCTGGAACATTTATGGTTGGACCCTCAAAGCTGGGCTTTGTGGTTGTCTGCTAGGTATCTAGTTCTTCTAGGTATCTCTATGACTTTTTGATGACTTAGAATGGACACTGCCTCTAGCTCCGACCTAGATCATTGAGCTTAGTATGTGATGAGCATGGCTGGTACAGCTTCTTTTTGGAGGTCTATACCTCCTCCTAAGGTATATAGGCTGTCTAGACTATCTCTATGCCCCTAGTTCTTAAATCAGTGTCTGGCTCTGAGAGGTAATGTTAAAAGCTTGTAGAATTGAATTGAAATGGGCTTAGGAGTCAAAGACAATCTCAGGACCTCCAGGATGATCAGAAACTCCCATTTTGGGTTGTACTTCCAGAGGCAGAATGAGCTCAAGGAATTTGCCATAGCAGAGTGGATAGTGGGGAGAAAGTGGAGCCCAGCCTCTCCCAGAGCTAGATGTTCAGTAAGACTTGAACCCTTTTTCTTGTTACCATTTCTGCTCCTGTTTTCTCTTTTCCTCTCCCTATTCAGTTTTTTCTATCCACCTCTTTTCCCATTTCTTCTCCATTCTCTGCTGTCCCCCCAGCCCCCACCAGTTTCTTTCTTCTTAGTTGGCTGAATGGAAATATCCTCTGCCATTTTCTCTTAATCATTTTTTCCCTTCCTATTTGCACCTCTTATCCTACCAACTCTTCATCAAATTGTTTGGATGAAGATACATTCTAATGTCATCTCTTCTTTATTACCTTCTTTCATTGTCTCCTGTCTCCCCTTTTTTCTCTTCCTCATTTATTTTCTCCCTATTTTTTCTCTCTTTATTCCCTCTTGCCTACCACCTCCTCTTTGCTTAATTGCTTGGACAGCAGTGTCTTATTCATTTCTTATTTCCCCTCCTCCATCTCTTAACCTTGCCTATATTTCACTCTGGCATAACTCTTCTCAGAGTAGGAGCTCGAGGCCTTGGGCCCTGGCCAGCTGAATTGAAGACAGTTTTTAGTAGATAGAGGCAGATGGGTTTGGGGTGCATTCCCTGTGTTGGGTATAGGGAAGAACCTCTTAGTTGCCATTGAAGGTTTTTTTTATGCCCTTGGGGGAGCTTTAACATCATGTTGTTCCTTTTTCTGCTCTCCTCTGCACAGGCAATGGTGAGTGTCTCCAGAGCCCCTTTCTAACCTCTGTAAGAGTCCATATCTCAAACCACCTGGCCCCTCCTAACTGTTCCTTCTCCTTAGACTGATATTTTGATTCTGTCTGCCCAATGTCCACTGTGTTAGGGAAACCATGTGCCTCTCCAGAGGCTGCCTCTAAAGCTTGGGCTTGGCAGATATGTGAGGCCCCTCTATACAAGAGCCTGGCTAGCAGGGCAGCCCTAGCTCTCATACTTAACCCCTTGCCCCGCTTGATTCAACTGAGGGTACCTTGCCCCTTTCACTTGCCTAGTCGCCTGCTTATTTGAGCTTCTGACCTTCACAGGCACCTGGGATTGTGTGGGCATGGGGTGGTGCCAGGGGATAGAGGATGGCATGGAATCATTCTCAGGGATGATTCTTGAATGTCACCCTGACAGAGTTGTGTGTTTATTCTGTTCTTAATGACCTACTTCCTACTGTAATTCTAAACTTTTCATTTTTCTTTGCTTTTCTGTAAACAAGGGTTAAAGTACTTAAAAAATGTGAAGAAAAGAGAAACTCTTTGAGTGATAGGTACCCTGAGAGAAGTGCTGTTCTAATATTGTTAGAACAGTCCTCTGAGGACCTTGGGTTTTGGATCTTAACTGGGGATGCTGTTATCCATTACCTGTGGGCAGCCCCTGTGAATGACAGTAAAAATAGAAGGCAGTAAGTAACAGTCAGCTTGCTTTGGATCCTGAAACTCCCTTCCCAGGACTCTGCCAGTCCTCGGTGGTAGCCAGGGCTGACAGCAGGTCTTCTCTTACAGTCACTGGTCCAGTCCCGGAAGGCAGGGATTACTTCTGCAATGGCTACACGCACCTCGCTCAAGGATGAAGAACTGGTAAGTGACCCCTGGGCTTTCATGAGTCCACTGGCCTAAAGATCCAGCCATCCACTGCTGATTATCTCTTTAGCCATACTAATTGGGAATTCCAGAGTGTTGTGCGTACATCGTTAACAGAACAAATAATAGTATCAAGTCTCAGTCTTCCCCATCGGGAGAGGCAAGGGTTCTGGCCAGGGGTTAGCCCAAATCTCATGTGGGAGTATATTACCACTGAACTTGGGATATTATAGTAGACCTAGTACCCCTGTTTTCCAAGAAAGCTGGAATGCTGAGGCAAGGCTGAGATCCAGTGTTCAGGTCAGACCAGGAACACATGACATTTGGGGGCTTCTTTCTGCCAGGCTGGTCTATGGGCTGGGCTAGTCTAGAGTATTCCTCCACTGCCAGAGGAGAGACCAGGGTCTTGATTGCTCTATAGGGTCTCAGTTCTGGTATCTCCTAGCAGAGGCCGAAAGTCGCTGGTGGGTGATGGGGAATGTGTCTTTCAGAAATCCCATGTGTATAAGAAAACCCTGCAGGCCTTAATCTACCCCATCTCGTGCACCACACCGCACAACTTTGAGGTCTGGACTGCCACTACCCCCACCTACTGCTATGAGTGTGAAGGCCTGCTCTGGGGCATTGCCCGGCAGGGCATGCGCTGCAGCGAGTGTGGAGTCAAGTGTCATGAGAAGTGCCAGGACCTGCTCAATGCCGACTGCCTGCAGCGTGAGTACCCCTGCGGGATGAAGGGTGGGGAGTACAGGCAGCAGGCCCTCTCCAGAGTAGTCCGTCAACCAAGAGCTAGGATAGCTGGACATCATTCCTCTAGTCTACCTGATTCTGAAGCTCCTTCCTTTTCGGAGAATGTAGAGTGCTGAGTCAAGGGGCATTGGCTTTCCAAATAACAAGCTTTATAGCACTCAGTTAAGCACCTTTAGGAAAAATTCTTTGAGCTTACTGTGGCTCTTAAGGATTCAGATGATCTCGGAGACTGTGTTTGAGTAATGTACACACCACAGTGGCTGCAAAGTCCAAATTGCTTGAGCATGTTTAATTGGGGACCAAAACTAATGAGGAAAGAGAGTTCCGTGAGGTTCTGAACCTCCGAGAGGAATTTCCTGAGGTCTAGCCCCTAGGATCCAGGGAAGACAGCATTTATTCCTTGCTTGTAGATGCAGCTTTTATACAATAGTGCCAGGATCAGAAATTTCCAATGGATCAGGCAGAGGCCCTGGAGGAGAATGTGCCAGATTCCCAAAGCCCTGACTAAAATATGTGATTTGTGCTGCCATCATGGATTTGGAGAGAGGTGGGGAGAGAGAAGCAGGAAAAAACAAATTTCTGTCTTGGGTTTTTTTTTTCTTCTTCTTCTTTTTTTTTTTTTTTGGAGGTGGTAGCACTTGAAGTTCTTGTCTCCTTGCTCTGCTCCTGCTGGAGCCAGGGGTGGGGATATGGGAAAGTATCTTCTCACCCTTCCAGGCCTCCCAGGTGTCACTCAGAGCCAAGCCAGAGCAACGAAAGCTTTAAGTATTGTGGTAGGAGAAAGGAAGGTTACCTTTAGACTCAAGAGCATTTCATTATCTCAAGGAAAGATATATGACATAAAAGGGGCCTAGGGAGAGGCCTCAAGGAATTGTTCACTTAAAATGTCCCTCTTTGAAGAGCCCTCGGTTGGTGCCAGTAGCATGACTACAGTACACATTAAGAGACAAGTAGAACAAGTCAGTGGAAGAGATGGGGCTCTGCAAAGACAGTCTTAAGATGAATGCCGGTGATGATTTTGCCCAAACCCATCATGAGAGGGCGACAAGCACAGGTGCCATCAGGTCCTTGCTTTAATGGCTAGCAGCCAGGCTGGCTGCTTGCCGGAAACCTTCTGAAATGTTGCTGTGTAGCAAGGATGTTGATCTCTGCAAGGGCCTTTTAGAAGTTCCATTCCAAGGAAGTAGCATTGCATAGGATGTGCTAAATAGTTGCAGCCCAGGTCAGTTTTCATTTATCAGCAAACATCCTCTGCCTAAGCCTTCTGTGAAGCTCAGAGTGGAATGAAATGCCCTTTTATGGGCCTCCCTGGACAGAAAACCTGCTTGCCATCCTCCCACAGTTAGGCCCTTTATTTTTTGCTACAGGTTTTGTACTAAAGGCCTAAGCCTTTGGAGACTAAAGAGAAATAAGAGATAAGAGTCAGTCTGCAGGGCCAAAATAGCTGAAGGATGGTCTCTTTCTGAGAAGCCTAGTGATGAAATACAGTGGGGTAGTCTGTTTTCTGTCATAATTTTTAGAGCAGTAGGCACAGCCTGCTAGTCTTTGAGATGAGCTGGTTTACCATACCTGCCAAGATAGTAATGATGGTAGTAATAATAATAGTGACCATTTATTGAGTGCCTGCCAGGTGCAAGGCATTGAGCTAGGTGCTTTGTACTTGTTGATATAATGCTTCGTATCACTGAGAGATAAATGCTATTTTCTTCTCTTAAAAGAAACCGGTTTACCCAGCTAGGAGTAGTGGAGTCAGGATTTGAACCTAACTCTGCCTATTACCTAGCTTTATCTGGCCATACTTTTTTTTTGCCATACCACATTATTTTCTGTGATTAAAGGCACTGGAGCCGTGAGGCAGGACCTGACTCTGTGCTGTGACCAGTTCTGGGGACTATATCATGGCTTGGAAGTTGGATGAGATGGGTGGAGTTGTCATGCCCATCCACCACCCCTCCATGATAATTGAGATAGCCATTGGTGATATTTGGGCCTTAGACTTGAAAGGTGTCTCTCTCAACTACCACCTGGATGGAAGAAAGACACAGCCAACCACAGACTGAGCTACATTTTTCTTTCTTTTTCAATGAAAAATTCAACAGATACCTAAATAGAATAAGGTAGAATAGAATAGAACAAACCCCCATAACATTCATCAAGTTTTTACTACCCTTTGAAATGCATTTTAAACTCCAACAGGCCCCACAAGTGATTAATTTTTCCCAGAAATATCCCAGTCTTCCTAAACTCCCAGACCTCAGTGATGGCTCCCAGACTCTATTTCTCAAACTGACTCTTAGTCTTGCTGATGACCTGTTGATCTCACTTTCTGTCTCTGGCCATCCTTCAGGGGCTGCAGAAAAGAGCTCTAAACATGGAGCTGAGGACCGGACCCAGAACATTATCATGGCCATGAAGGACCGCATGAAGATCCGAGAGCGGAATAAGCCGGAGATCTTTGAAGTTATCCGGGATGTCTTCGCTGTGAGCAAAGTTGCCCATGTGCAGCAGATAAAAACAGTGAAGCAGAATGTGCTGGATGGCACCTCCAAATGGTCAGCCAAGATTACCATCACTGGTGAGCAGGCCCAAGTGTAAGGAGACAGGAAACCCTAGGCTATGGGGAGGAAGCCATCTGAGTGTGAGGGAGCAAGGAGCTGGGGACAAAGAAGACAGAACTGAGGGAAAAAGGGAGGGCCTCATTATTCATCACCCCCCCCCTCCTAAGCTATAGTGCTAGGGGGTCTGGGAAAGGTAAGACTGGCACCTGCAAACAATATGAGTGGTAATAGAAGTATTTGGTAATAATCCAATACTATAGACTTGGTTAACAATCTGATAATACAAGAGTTGGGGGTGGGGGAAAGGAGACTGGTAGGAGATCAGGGAATAGTTAACCTGTGGTTACTGGCTGGGTGGATGTGGCTGAAGCATGCATATGTCAGGAGAGGTAAGGGGCAGTTTAGGGGTAAGCAGTCAGTTAGGGCTTTGATGGGAGCTGGGAGTCTTGGGCTAGTCTTTGAAGGAAAGGCTGGTGGCTTAGGTCTAAGCATAGTTCTGGAGGAGTGAGAAGATTAGGGTTCCTGTGCAAGAAGCAGAGAGAGGCTTCTCTAAGATGGAGAATCTATGAGCCATGTTATGGAGGATTTCTGACTTCTGGAGCGTACTCTGAAGTCTCCTCCTCTATGCATTTGGGTTGCAGTGGTGTGTGCCCAGGGCCTACAAGCCAAGGACAAGACAGGATCCAGTGACCCCTATGTGACTGTGCAAGTGGGCAAAACCAAGAAGCGTACCAAGACCATTTTTGGGAACCTGAATCCTGTTTGGGAGGAGAAGTTCCATTTGTAAGTCACAGAGGTCTTTGTCTCACCTGGAACTATGTATATTTGGGGAGCAGCATTAAATCCTGTTATTCTGGGCTTGGCCCCTAAACGGTGTGGGGCAGAGGCAGTAGAGAAAACCCATTTCTCACGTGCTTTAATTGTGCAGCAGCCATTTTATTTTTTCTGGGTTTCTTCTCATGGACTATTGTGTCAAGGTTACTTTACCCAAGCCCTGTCTTAATTAGGTCTATTCAAGGTGCCTCTAGACACTTCATACTGCTTTTTCTAGCACTAGAAAGATTTTACTACTGCTCAGTGACAAAACCAGGCATTGACCACCCTATTGTGTACCTCTTGGCACTGCCATCCTGCCTAGGAAGGGTTAGACCCTTCTGGGGAGTGGGGAAGGAATGTCCTTGTCCTACAACTGGGTGATTCTGGCTTGAAGGAAGAAATCTGTGGTCTGGAGAAGTTTCCATTTCACCTAAAAGAATTCTTCTTTTCTTTCTGCCTCAGCTTCCACCCCAACCCCCTAATTCTTTTTCAATTATCTCAGTTTAAAGAATGGTTGTTGAAAGCTCTAGCCTGTGACTTGGACTAATGTCTGGAGAATCCAGATGCTTTGTCACACTCCTAAGGTCCAGGAAAGAGATAAGGACCAGGACTTTGAGTCTCAATGAGCTAAACAGGCTGGCCATGGAGATCCTTCTGTTGGCTCCCAGGAGAATCTATGTTAAAAGGGATTGGAGCCTGGTAAAATCACTCTCGAATCGAGAGACAACAGTTACTGGGGGAGCACTTGTTTCTTTGAGAATCTGAATGGTTCTTGCCTGAATACTTATGATTTATTCTAAATGAATTTACTTTGTAGTCAATTTTTCCCACGTTTATCCATTTAGTAAACTCTTCATTAATCCCCTATTTGGTACAAGACACTGTACATGATGTTTTGTATCTAAAAATTAGTAAGACAGTCTCTGGCTTCAGCAAGCTCATTGTTGATTTGTTTATTATTTTTCAGTACACCAGTAGTTATACTATTATATTTTAATGAATGTGAAAAGATATCATGAGAACACAGAGAAATGAGCATCAAATTCTGCTAAGTACAACTTTTGGGTGAGGCAACAGGACCCAAAAAGCACCTGTTGGGGAAAGAGAGGTAGAGGAGGGTAACCTGGGCAAACTCCCTTCTCTAAAGCTAACACTGTAAAGGAAATGGCAATTCAGGTGGGTATCAAAGAATGGTAGAAGTTCATCAAGCACATATTAGATAGATGGAGGAGGTAGATAAAAAGCTGAGTGGATGTGCAAGATGGACATACCATGAACATTAACACCTTTAGTAACTCTGAAAAGGGAGCTAACAGTTGCTTCCTAGGGCTCTGTAGCATCTGTCCAGCTGTTTTCCTCTTGGTGCTATTGATACAGATAATTACTCTTCCCCCTTCCTCCTTCTTTCTTTCTTTCTTTCTTTCTTTCTTTCTTTCTTTCTTTCTTTCTTTCTTTCTTTTTTTGTTCCAAGGCAACAAAGACTGGATAATGGCATATAGAGCCAGCAGGCTGAGGAATGAAGAGCCATTTGCTGTTCAGTACCACTGTTCTCTAACTGCTTTTCCTCCTCTGCAGGGCCTCCAGTGCAGTTGATGGAGCTGTGGGAGGGAATTGGATTGGGGGCTACTGGGTCCATCTCTAACAGAGCCTGCCTAATTCTCTCACAGCGAGTGCCACAACTCTTCCGACCGCATTAAGGTACGTGTGTGGGATGAGGATGACGACATCAAGTCAAGAGTAAAGCAGCGGCTAAAGCGTGAGTCTGATGATTTCCTTGGCCAAACCATCATTGAGGTTCGGACACTGAGTGGCGAGATGGACGTCTGGTACAACTTGGGTGAGGAAACAGGACCAGGGAAAGTTGGTGGGAAGGGAGAGCATAAATAAGGAACTCGGGAAGAATCTTGTCTACCAAAGCCACCACTCAATCACTAAAGCATACTTCTCTGCAGAGCCTGCCTTGCCTGTAGAGAATCGACCATGGGTAGAGACAGGGGACAGAGGAGTGGGGGTGGCTGGAACTCACTCTGGCCGGACATTTTCTAGATTTCAGAAGGCCCTTTAATCTTCCTGCTCATCCCTAATGCCTTTAGCTCCCTATTCTGCTAATGGAATAGGAGAATTTCTACCGGGACTGTTTGGGGTGTTTGTGCCTACGTGTTCACTGGAGGAAGTCTACCCTGTTAAGTGAACCTTTGGGTCAGTGCCTCCTTTTTTGTGGATTAAGCCAGGATGGGGACTGTCCACTCTGTCTGTAGTTGCATTGGTGTCAACCTCCAGTCTTCTTTCCTTCCTAGAAAAGAGGACAGACAAATCAGCCGTCTCAGGGGCTATCCGACTGCAAATCAGTGTGGAAATCAAGGGGGAGGAGAAGGTAGCCCCATATCATGTGCAGTATACATGTCTCCATGAGGTGAGCCAGCCCTTGGTAGATGGGTGGCTGGAAAGCAGTGCTGGGAGGGGTCTTTGCTAATGAATACGATTGCTAGATGGTTGAAGGTCTGGGGCCTGTTTTTTATTTTGTCCTTGGCTACTAGACAGCCCAAGTAACAGTCCCAGCCTCAGTTCTCTTTCACTAATGTGAGAATCGCCTCCTGGGACCATGGGAGGAACTGAGTGATGACATAAAGTACAGACTTTCTGTGGAACTCTGGACTTTACCAACAGGTTTTGTTTTTAATATATATTTAACTCTTTCCTTTTCTCTGTCTCCTGCAGAACCTTTTCCATTACCTCACAGACATTCAGGGCAGTGGAGGAGTCCAGATCCCTGAGGCTCGAGGAGACGATGCATGGAAGGTGTACTTTGATGAGACTGCCCAAGAAATTGTGGATGAATTTGCCATGCGCTATGGCATCGAATCCATATATCAGGCCATGACGTAAGACTTCCTTGGGGCTTTGGGAAGTGGCTACCCACCCTTGGGGTGGCTAATGAAGGCACACTGACAGGGTAGACAGGTCCTTAGTGGGGTAACATGCAGTGATCCATTGCTTCCCTCTCTGAGCTAAGTGAGGTGGGTGTATGCCCTAAGGCAAAGAGGGTGTATGTATAAAGGGAGTGTGTTTATCAATAACTCAGGAAGAAGGTATTTGCCTGTCTACCTCAGGGTTCAGAGACAAAGAGGGAAAAGGGCACCAGAGGCTATGCAAGGACAAACTGCCTGAGCAGCACCAGCCTGAGGAGATAGAGCATGTGTGCTCCTGTACGTGTGTCTAACAGACAAGCTTTGGCAGATTGGCCTGCATGTCAGAGTGGGCACATAACCATAGGGAAAGCAGCTGAGTGTAGCGTTGACTGAGACTCCTGTAACAGAAATTCCCATCTACTATGAGAAGAGGTAGTTTGTCTATTGGTGAGGCTGCATAGGAAGCAGCCCTAGGTAAATAGAGGGTAGTTATTGCCCTGGCTGTGCTCATTTATTCTGCAAACTTTTATTGAGCTCCTTCCATGTGTCACATTGTGCCAGGTGCTGAGAACACAGGTGAGTAAGATGGGGCCTTTGTGCTTGGGGAACTCTAGCAGGAGAGACAGATCAGTAAACAAACAATTACAATATAATGCAATAGGTGCTGTGGTAGAAGTAATCACAGGGTATTATGAGAGCATCTAAATTTTACCGGAGGCCTGTGAGTGAAGCCATTAAAGAGTTGACACTTGAACTGAATCTTTAAATACAGAAAAGGATGTAGGGCAGTTTTGGTAGGGCATTTGCTGGGAAGCTAAGATACAACAGAGTGTAGAACGCTCAATAACTTGCAAGAAGTTCATTATAGACGGAGAGAAGAAATATGAAATGAGGTTTAAGAATGGCCCCTCTGGCCCTCTTACTCTGTTCACTCCCCCTAGATACTCCTATCCCAGCCTGTGGCCTCAACCACTACTTCCGGGCTAAGGGCTCCCAGATCATGTTCCCCAGATCAGGCCTTTTCCTGAATTTTAGATCCATTTTCAGCTGCCTCCTGGGTATCCCCACAGGCATAGTAAACTCAGCATGGCTAAATTACAAATCAATGTTATCTCCGCCAAATAAGCTTATCTTCCTATATTTCCTATTTTAGTGAATGAATGATTTTCTATGCAGTTGTCCAAAAAACTGTAGGAGTCGGCCTAAACTTTTCTTACTACTGTACCTTTGACTGCCAACATCCAGTCTCTAAAACCTCTATATTCTATTTCCTGGAAATGTTTTTAATCTATCACTACTGCTGTAGCTCAACAATAATGATGATAATAACAATTTCTATGTAGAACATATGAATGTTAGCTCTTTTAATACTCATATTAACCCTAAGAGGTGGGAATCACTATTTTTCCCATTTTACAGATAAGAAAACTGATACATAGAGACCTTTAAGTAATTTATCCAAGGTCATTGAGTAAAGGGTAGAGGTGAGATTCAAACCCAGAGTCTGTGCTCTTAACCATTTTTCTGTTCTAATTAGTGCTCTATTGCTTCTTTTCTAAATTACTGCAGTAACTCTTCAACTGATCTTTCTGTCTCGGTCTTATCTTTGCCCAAGTCTTCTTTTCCAGTTTATCAGCAAAGTGATCTTTCTCAAAGGCTGATCTGATCACAGTATGCCTTTGTTTAAAAATTTACTATAGCATTTAGGATTAACTCTTTTATTATCTATTCTCTACCTACTTCTCTCTCATTTCTTAGTATTCCTCTGTCAAACACCTGAACAGTAGCCAAACTGATGTTTCCCAAATAAATCACTCTGTCATGAATATATTTGTCTTTGCAATGCAGTTTCCCTTTGCTGTACATTTCTCCATTTGATTAATTCTTAATAACCCTTTAAGACTTGTTTCAACCATATCTTCTTCGGGAAGCCTTTTTTCTAATCCCTTCCAGTCCCCAGCCATTCTGCTTTAGGTTATTTTCCTGTATGTTTCCGCAGCACTTTTGCATAGTACACCTTGGATTATTGACTTGTTTTCTAACACTTGCTTTCTCTGCCGGGCCATTGCATCATTGGAGTCTAGCACTTAGCACAGGAACTGGCACATAGTAGGTGTTCACTGAATGTATATTTGAATAAATAAACTATGAAGATCCGTGTATATCAATGTGATTGGAGACTTCATACATATCTGTGAGATCTTTTAATTGCTTGGCTTCTGCTACAAGTCCTGAAGAGTCTTTGAGGCTGAGGGTGCTGTTTTTCAGACACTTTGCATGCTTGTCATCCAAGTACATGTGTCCTGGTGTGCCAGCCGTGATGAGCACCTTACTGGCCAACATCAATGCCTACTATGCCCACACAACTGCCTCCACCAATGTCTCTGCATCCGATCGCTTTGCGGCCTCCAACTTTGGGGTGAGTGAAATATATCTGCCCATTTGCTATCAATTAATCAAGTTTGATTTTTTCATGGTCAATACTGTAGAGTTGGTTGATAGGCCTAAAATTCAGATAGGTGCCACCTAGACAGGTGAGCTTTTTCCTTATGAGTATGTAGACTATGCCGATAGACTATTCTTAGTTTGTTATGGATATGTGGACTTACTAGTAGAACCTCCTCAGACATGGGTAAATGAGAGAAAAATAGCATCACTGCGGTTTGGGGGCTCCACCTGGGCTCAAGTAGAACCTCTCTTGGCCAAGAACATAGCTGAATCACCATGTTTCCGAGTCCTGCAGATCCACAAGTGGACTGTTCCACATATCACTCAATCTCTCTCTGACAGATTGGTACCCCTTACGTTCATGTGAGACTGTTGTCTAAGGAGGATACCAGTGTACATTTGAGCCTATCCCTTTTCTAGTGTCTGGACTGTTTTGCCTATTCAGGGTGTACCCTTTCCTATGTTAAGGTACTTGAGAAGTTGAATCTTTACTCAGAATGTCACCTGACATAACTTCAGTATAAACTGGATAAGATATCTTTGACCCACCACAAAGATTACCTCTTTAGGCACAAAATTACTGATAACCCCACATCCACTAGGTCTCTGAGCCCTGTTTATGGTACTAACAACTTTTTCTTGTTGTTAATGGAGTCTTTCCATAGATGAATATCATTGATTAAATCAGTCAAATACCTGTTTCATTTGTCACATCCCATTACATATTGACTTACTATCTAAAGATAAACACTATAATCCTCTTATGAATTCTAGGAGTGCTGTGCCCCACAGCCTGTAGGCATGTGATTCCACATTTAATTATACCTTTTCTTTAAAAAGCAACTACTAAAAGAGTATATGTTATTTACTTAACATTTAAAAAGTATAAACTAAGGGAAATGAGGCGGATGTGGTTTAAAGAGAAACCCAGTGAAGACTACTTGATCACCTTCCAAATGCATCACTCCTCCTCCCATCATTACTGCTAGGCTGTGACTACTTAACTGGTCTGAGCTGTCCCAAGATAAGTGAGGAGACCGAAGACTCAGGAACAAGTTGGAGAATGTTTGGAATTTCCCTTTATTGACTAAGATGAGTTAGCTTCAAAGGGATGGAGATAAACTCACTGGACATTTCTTGTTTATTCTTGTACAGAAAGAGCTGTTTTCCCTCCCAGGGACTTTCTGTCTCCTTGCTAGTGTGAGAAGATTCTTCAGTTTGAGACAGGGCTGCTAAGAGATGGAACAGGGGTGGGCCAGGATGTATCCCTAAACCACTGTCTCTTCCTCACCCAGAGATGATTCTGTTTCTGTTATAGTCTTGGGGGCTCAGAAATGTTATCTCTCTCTTCCCTGTTATTTGTTTCCCACTCTCAGAAAGAGAGATTTGTGAAACTACTGGACCAGCTGCACAACTCACTGAGGATTGATCTCTCTACATACAGGGTGAGTCAAGACATGGGGAAGGGGGTAAGAGTTAATATCAGCTCAGTCTAGAGAGACTGAAGGCCAGTCTTGGCTGTAAAGATCAAAGGCAAGGAAAATTAGTCTGTATCATCACACCCATGTGCATGGCCAATGCCACTGACCTGTGGTTCTGCAAACTCCAAGGACGATGCAGTGTGTAAATAGCAGGAGGTTGCTTTTTAGACAGTTTGCTTTCCGACCCTATTCACACTACTCTACCAAATTCCCTGACGACATTCTCACTGGGAAATCTCCTCAGGATAATCTCTTCCAGAAATGCCCCTTTAAAAATTAGATAATTACATATTCTTCTTGCATTTTTCCATATTCTCCTCATTTTGCAGGGGAGGTGTGAGAATCCAGCTAAGGAGGAGATAGCATAGCTTGGCTTGGGCAAGTAATTTGTAGCAGAGGTCATGCCCATTCCTGGGATGGAGGGAGGAAATAGATATAGTAGGAGGGTGGGTACCTGGGACGGGGCAGGACAGGGAAATGGGAAGTTTTTCAATTCTTCCTAAGTTGGATCTTCTTAGAATGGCTTCATCACTTGCTTTACATTGTTGTGAATTTCCAGAACAGGCAACATACCCACATTAAAAAGTAAGTATAAAAATAATCTCAAAGTAACAAAGAAATGAGGTTTTAACTATCTGCACTTCCAGTGACCTCCATTTGCATGAATAATGGAGAGTTGACTGTATATCTTATATGTGGCATATAAGTAGCTTTGAGAAGGTTTAAAAAGGCGACCCTTAAAATGGAGAGTGGCTCAACCCTTCAGCTGTCCTTGGCAGCTTCTTCCTAAAATTTATGCCAGAGGGAATGAAGTGAGGCATGGCAGGGAGGTCCTAAGCAACTTGCTCCAAAAGCAGTTTTGCTCAGAGCTGTGCCAGCTGCTGACTCCTGAACAACTCTAGCTGGGGCCCGCTGCACAGGAAGTCCAGGTCTCAGGTCTCAGTCTGGTCTGTAGTGTGGCTACACTTATATTCCAGGATATACAGTTAGATTGTAACTTTTGAAGAACTCACTGTCAGGGTGTAAGGATCTTCACCCGAGAAAAGTGTGTGTGTAAATGTGTGTGGGTGTCTGTGTGTTCATTTGTGCAAATGCACACACATGGCATGGGAAGTAGCATTGGGGGGTAGGAAGCGTTGCTTTCTGGGCTGGGGATTATTAATCTCTGCTTTTGGCAGAGGCCTGTCTGTGTCAGTGAGAAAGAGAGGGAGACTAACAGTATTACGGCTTTCTTTGTCCATCTCAACTAGGGAAAATTCCAGTGGGTAGCAGTTAGGGAAGCTTTCGATTTCATTGCTTCTGGAAGGGAAGGCTTTCTTATTTCTCTGTTCCTTTCTTACCTTTGCTTGATTTATAACAGAATAATTTCCCTGCTGGGAGCCCTGAGCGGCTTCAGGACTTAAAGTCCACAGTGGATTTGCTGACCAGCATTACTTTCTTCAGAATGAAGGTAAGAGATGAACTGGTCTGGGGCCTGGCCACAGGCACATGGAAAATAAGAATCACTTGGCAGAGCCTGAGGCTGTAGGAATCATCTCAAGCTCACATTTTCATACACCTATTCCCTGGATTACTTCGGAGAAGACCATGGATCACCAAGGATGGGCTTAGCAGTTCTCCACATCAGCTGTATTGGCAATATCAATCCAGGGCAAGGCCCAAGAATCCATAGAGGGATGAAAGGAATCTGGAGTAGTTTGGAGGTAGTTCTAGGAGGAGATCCCTCCCTGGTGAGAAAGACTCCGGACCCATATTTCTTTTATTAATTGGCAGGTGCAAGAACTGCAGAGCCCTCCGAGAGCCAGCCAGGTGGTAAAAGATTGTGTGAAGGCCTGTTTGAACTCCACATATGAGTACATCTTCAACAACTGCCATGACTTGTACAGCCGCCAGTACCAGCTGGTAAGAGGTTGGGATCCCGTGGAGCCAGCTGTCAGTGGCTCTCAGAGCCTCCGTTTTTGTTTGCTGAGGTCATGGCGGAAGGGAGCTCAGGACAAAGCCCTTAGTGTTCTTGAGGGTGAGCTAGTTTTGTAGGATTTGGGCCATCTAGACTATGTGAGTCATTTGTGGATGGAGAGGGACCATTGGACCAGAAGTGACTTAACTGAGTTGAACAGAAGTGGCAACAGTAAGTTTTAGTTTGGTGCTAAAGAAAGTGACCAAAATTTGGGCTGTTTCAGGGGATGAGTAGGTAGATTCACAATCCATCCCAGAGTTTTTTTCTCCCCCACGATTAGTTTTATTCTGACTCATGGATCCCTCTACATTCCTGTCTGCCTTCCTTCAACATCTGTAGCTGTCTCTCTGAGCTACTGGCTAATGGAAGTTCAGTTTTTTCCTTTGGCCACTTCTCTCTGTACTGCATTGTCTTCTGGGATATATTGATTGATCAGCTGAATATCACAGCTGACCCTGTCCTTCTGTAAGGCTGAGATACTTCATCTGTTTTATGCTGGCATTCTAACTTAGTACCTGGTGACTTGGTACATGTTTCTCGATCTTTTCAATAGTGTCATTTCAAAGCCAGGACCTCCGTCTGTGACTATTTACTCACAGTTCCTGTCTCAGCAGTGTCTTACAGACCACACATTTGCAGAATAGATTCCTTTCAGTCCACCAAGTGCGTCCTGAATGTTTGTTCTTGGCCAGGTCTGAGGACAGCATAGTGCTTCTTCAGTTAGTTTACAGTCTCATGAGCGTATGTATAACTCCAGTCAAAGTCTGTTTACAAGGGCATTGAAAGAGGGCTAAGGTTGAAGGGATTCCAAGGAGGAAGAATTCACTCTTGATCAGATATTGGGAAAGCCACATAAAACAAGGAGCATTTGAGAGAGACCTTGAAAGGCAGTAGGATTTGGACAGCCAGTGATTAGAGGACAACCTAAATCAGACGTTTACCCTTTAGTGGATATACCCAATTTGTAATGCTTCAGGAGCACCTTAGTAAAGACGGAAGTCTTGTTCATGCTGCCTCCTTACATTTCCAAATGTACTTTTTGTGCCAGCCCTACCTTTAAGGCTTTTTGCTTTTAAGGTTTGTAAAAGATTCTGTAGTCCATGAGAGGTTTTCCTGGGACTCGTGTTTAGCTTGCCACACTCTGGGGTCCTCTCTTATCTATGTATGGATTTTCTCTGGTCGGAGGAAGACACTGTTCTCAACTTTGATCTTTTGTCCATGCAGGGGTCTTTCTGAATATTTAGTCTCTATTCCTTACCATGAGATGAACTGGGACTTTGAAAGGGGCCTACACACTATTCGGGGACTTTCTTTAGCCTTAGAGTTTTGCTTACTGTAGTTTTACCTTCACTCTCATTTTCTCACTATTCATTATTTACACTGAAGTAAATCCTTGGCATTTTTTTTTATTTCCCTCTACGAACCTTCAGTCATTGTTTCATTCATCCATTGGTTCCTTTAACAAACTGAGCACTAGGAATGTAAAGGTGATTAAGACATGGGGTGGAGGGGATGAGGGTCATCTATAATAGTGTCAACAATAAGAAAAGGATACATCTCTGCCTTTGGAGAGCTCATTGTCTTTTATTATTCTATTGTTACTATCTTTTACTGTAATTGTAGTTGTCTATTACATGTATGTACCAGCGGTTCACAGAGTGTGCCCTGGGAGCCTAGAAGAGAGGCATCTAACCAGACCAGGGGTGTCAGGGAAACTTCTCAGGAAAGGTAAAGGCCAACCTGAATTTTGAGGAATGAGTAGGAATTAGTTAAAGAAAGGGACCGGGAAGGAGGGGAATGCCAAATAGAGGAAACAGAATGTTTGGAGGCACTGAATTGTGAGTGAGTATGTCAGTGTGGAGAAGTACAAGCAATTTAATTAGTGTAGTTACTTTGGAGTTCAGCTATCTAGGACCAGCTCTTGGTTCTGCTATTTTTATAGCTACATGACCTTGGGTAAGTTATACAACCTTATTGTCTTCAGTCTCCTGAAGTGAGGTGAAGATGTTGATAATTTCTACCCATGGAGTTGTTGTGAGGATTAAATGAGATAATGCACGTGAAGTTCTTAGCAGAGCGCCTGGCACATGATAAGTACTAAATAAGTGATGGTGATGATGTGGTAGTGGCTGCAACAAAAGAGAAATGGTAAATATGAAGTGCAGAGAGAGGTCACAGTTCGAAGGACCTTTGTGTGAAGGTATGAATTGGAACTTTGTTGAAGACCATTGAAGGGCAGAGAAGTAATGATGAGATTTTCCTTGCAGAAAGATCACTGACAACTGTGTGGAAGAGGGATCTTTGAAGGCTAAAAATCAGTTAGGAGATGAACGATAAGAACGATAAGAGCCTAAGCCAGGGTAGTGGCAGAAAACGGTAAAGGAAGTGTTGATTTCAGTGATATTAAGGAGGCATATTCCACATTCAGTGGGTTCTGTCCTGGTTTCTAGTTACTTCCTGGTAATGCAGGCTGATTAAGCACCTCGGAGACTTTGTGATGGCTTATGGTGCCCCACATAAAAACTCTACCCCTGTCTTTCTGGGTGGTTCCAAGTTTGCTTTTGTCCCAGTGGGAGACATTCCACCCTCTCTGTGGTGACCCCTCCTTGTCCTGTTTGGGGTCTGAATGTAGAGTTGCTTCTCCTTTCCTTAACGCACCATTGCACTCCTTTACGTCTTCCCCACCAAGTCTTCTTTCCCGCCTTCAGCGCCATGGAAATGTAAGTGACACACAACAATGCTGTGTAAGTTTGAGGTGCACAATGTGACGGTTGGATACACATAGGTATTGTGAAATTTTACCACAGCGAGCTTCGTTAACCCAGCCTTCACGCAATTACCGTTGTTGTTGTCATTATGGTGAGAGTATTACGCCTGTGCTCTCATAGCATCTTTGCAGCACACAGCACAGTGTTCACTTTGGTCGCCTTCCTGCACCTCAGGTCCCCAGGAGTTACTCGTCTCACAGCTGAAACTGTGTGCTCTTTGACCAACACCTCCCCGTCTCCCTCCCTCCTCACTCCTGGGAAGCGCTGTTCTACTCGCTGTTTCTTTGAGCGCGAGGTTTTCAGGTTCCACATATATGTGAGATTATACATTCTCACCAATTCGCCTTCCCAGCAACAGCGTTTGTCTTTCTCTGCCTGACTTGTTTCACTTAGCCTAATGCCCTCAAGGCTCATAGATGTTTTTGTGAGGGACAGTATTTCCTTTTTATGACTGAGTAATAATTCACTGTGTGTATACACCGTATTTTCTGTATCCAGTCGTCCATCGATAGACGCTTAGGTTGTTTCCATGTCTCAGCTCTTATGAATAATGCTACAATCAATAAACATGGGGGGTACAGAGATGTCTTTAAAATAGTGATTTTATTTCCTTTGAATATATACCTAGAAATGGGATTGCTGGATCATATGGTGGTTCTGTTTTTCATTTTTTGAGGCACCTTCATGCTGCTTTTCATAGTGACTGTACCAATTTACATTCCCACTAACAGTGCATCGAGGTTTCATTTCATCACATCCAGCTTTTATCTCTTATCTTTTGGATCATTTCAATTCTAGCTGGTATGAGGTAACATCTCATTGTGGTTCAGATTTGCATTTCCCTGATGATTAGTGATACTGAATATTTCTTTATGTACTTGTTGAACATTTGTTTGTCTTCTTTGGAGAAATGTATGTTCAAGTCCTCGCCTATTTTTTTTATCAGTGTTTTGTTTGTTTGTTTTTTGCTATTGAGTTGTATGAGTTTCTTATATATTTTGGATATTATCCCTTATCAGATATATGGTTTGCAAATATTTTCTCCCACTCCACTGGTTGCCTTGTCATTTTGTTGATTGTTTCTTCTGCTGTATAGAAACGTTTTAGTTTAATGGAGTCCCACTTTTTGATTTTTGTTTTTGATGTTTGTGCTCTTGGTGTCATATCAAAAACATTTGCCAGTACTGATGTCAAAGAGTCTTTTTCTAGGAGTTTTACAGTTTCAGGTCTTACATTTAAGTCCTTGATCCAGTTGAGTTAATTTTGGGGTGGTGTAAGATAGGGATCCAATTTCATTCTTTTGCATGCGAACATCCAGTTTTCTCAACACCACTTATTAAAGAGACTCTCCTTTCCCCAGTGGGTCTCCAAAGCCTTTTCTTGTCCAGCTAGGCAAATAGTTTCCTAGATGCAGTTCTTTCCCCTAACGACATTCCAGGGGTTAAGGGAGGTCCTAAATCATTGAAGGTTAGACCAGCCCGCGTGCTAGGTCTGTTGAGTAGCTCCTGCAGAACTTGAAGTAGCTTCTCAGAGCTGGGATATGTATGTGGGGGTGGAGGGGGACATCAGAGGAGGGCTGCTAGTGTGGGTCACATGGAACTAGACCTACTTATTGAGGCTAGAGGGGCTGTGTACTTCAGTCAAGGAGTCGCAATACCCATAGCTTCTGAGGAAGCGGGGTCAGGCATCTTTAAGTCTTTAAGACTGACCAAGCTTATCAGATCAGTGCCCTGGAGCTGGGGAGAGAACTTCTCAGCATGAACTCTTTGTGTCCAAGGACCTCCCAACAGTCAGTCACCTCTGACATAACAGGGGTGGTCTTGTAGAAGACAGTTTCTAGGAAGGGTAGCTGGCTCTAGAGGAAGAAGCTTGCAGAGGGGAAAGAAAGAGAAAGATTAGAGACACTCTTCATGCTCTACTCCGACTCTCACTGTCTTTTAACTTTCTTCTCTGAAATAAGAAGCAGGAACTACCCGTAGAGGAACAAGGGCCTAGCATTCGAAACCTGGATTTCTGGCCCAAACTCATCACGCTCATTGTGTCAATCATAGAAGAAGATAAGAATTCCTACACACTTGTGCTGAACCAGTGAGTATCGCCCCACTTGGCCCTGTCTGGTTGGTGGTTGGTTTGTCCATCTGTCTAACAGCCTCTTTCTTTCCTATCTCTGTATGTTTGCAGTGCCATCTCTTCCTCCTGTCCGTCCATCTGTCCCTCTGTCCCTTGTATCTGTCTGGGTAGCTGTTTCTGGAGACAGGTGTGGAGACATAATGGGGGGCCCTGCCCAGACGGCACCAGCCTCCCTGGAGTGAGAGGCCTCTGGGAATAGGAGTCCCAGGGGATCCAGAGACCATGTGTGTATGTGTCTGTCTGCTGTGAATTAAGTGGGCGACCTTCTAGGCCACGTCTTTACCCTCTCTCCTCCAGTTTATTTAGTCTGGGCCTGCCTCCCAGCCTCAACCCTTCTCCTCTTGGCCTCACTTCCCTGACTTTTGGGCATCCTTTCCCTGGGCCCACTTTACCTGAGGGGACTGTCTGCCCCTACTTGTCCTACCACTGGCCCCTGAGCCCCCTTTCTTCAGATTGAGCCCGCCCATGTTTCCCGGCCTTCTCCTCTTCACTATGACCTCTAAGAATTAGGCGTGTCAACCTTGGAATCAATCAAATCAAATGGTTCTTGCCTTATTTTCTGACTATGTCTTCTTCCATCATCCAGGTTTCCTCAGGAGTTGAATGTGGGAAAAGTCAGCGCAGAAGTGATGTGGCAACTTTTTGCCCAAGACATGAAATACGCACTGGAGGGTAAGGCTATGCCCAAGGCATTGGGTCGCAGGCCCCTTCTCCAAGCATCTGGCTCGCTGTCTCTTTCCTCTCTCAGACAACTGCATGTTCACGGTGAACGGTACAGTGAGAAATTAGAGGGATTCCAGGCATAGTGGAGGATACGCCTCAGGAGGTCTTGGGTGGGCAAAGCTTCAGCCAAAAGAATAATGGAAATCGCTGTGTGGATGAATGTAGGTTCCTCCCTCCAGCTTTTGAGCAAATGCCTGTTTAGGACTTTTCCCAGCCCAGAAATCAACTCCTGCCATTGGGTGTTCACAAGTGGCCCACTCCCTGGAGTCTTGTGAAACTTACCTTTACAGTGTTAAAGAATCATAGAGCCTTAAATACGTAAATAAGATTATTTTCTCACAGTGGGGACTGCCTGGCCTGGCTTTCCTTGAAAGCTGTTCTGGATTGGTGTGACAAAGCTAGAAAGATACTTACTTCTCTCACTTTCCCTGTAGAGCAAAGTCACATATAAATTATTATTCATCTTGTTCTTTCAGCTTATTCTTTTATTCTTTTTCCATTTGGTCTACAAAGATATCATTCTCTACTTGTATCAGGCTTTCTCGTGTGTACCCATGTGTGCTCACTTATTTAGCTGCCTTTCCTGTCTGTGTATATGTTAACCTATCTCCTCTGTCTGTGCATCTGTGCAAGTGGATCTGGAAGGACGGGAGCAGCCTGGGAAAAGGACAAAGCAGAGTCTGGATCTGTTACTTGGGTGTAGTGGCAGGGAAAACGGGTAATCCTCAGACTTAAACTATTTGAGGTTTAGGATCCGTTAGTTGTTGTTTTATTGAGGTGTAATTAGCATATATAAGTTTCAGGTGTATGATATAACATAATGATTCGATATTTCTATATATTGTGAAATGATCACCACAGGAAGTCTAGTTAACATTTATCACCATTCATAGTTATAAAAAAATTTTATTTGTGATGAGAACTGTTAAGATTTACTTTCTTAGAAACTTTCAAATATGCAATACAGTGTTGTTCACCATAGGTATCATGTTGTACATTACATCCTCAGGACTAAATTATTCTATAACTGCCAGTTTGTACTTTTGACTCCATTCACCTATTTTGCCCGCCCCCCACCTCTGAAAACCGCCAACCTGTTCTCTGTAGAATCGTTCAGTTTTGAGATTGAAAGAAACATGAAGATCTGTGTGAAGTTTGAGACAGCACAGTCCACACACATTCTGTAAGTCCGCCCCAGAGCGGCTGCCGCCTGCCCACACCGGGTCAAGCGTGGGGCTGTGGCCCATGCCTTAGCCTGTCAGGCCATTGAGGAGGGCCCTTGTTCTCTCCTCCAGGTAGCACTTGGAAAGCCCAATGGTCCCCATTATTGACAGTGGATTTGAGGGGGAAAAAAGATAAATACCTTTGAAGAATGAATACCACAAGACAGAGTGTGAGGCAGGGGCAGAGGTTTCAAACAGCTGTCTCGGCAGCTAAGTGAGAAAGGGAACCTGGGAAGCTGGGCTTCAGGCCTTTTACCTGGTACCAGCTAAGTCAGCTCTGCTCTTCTCTGCCTTACATGGGGTTCTAGGTGAGATTTCTTTTGAAAGGGGCATTCTATTCTGCTACAGTTTGCAGTGAACAAAAGGGTTGAAAACTGCCTGAAGAGAAAAAAGTAGTGTTAACCTAGTTTCACCACACACTCCACAGTGTGATCTTAGACCCAGCGACTGCACTTTCGGGAGCTCCCATTTTCTCCTCTGTAAAATGGGAGTGATCACAGCATCTATTTCATTGAGCTGATAAAGTAACTGAGATGTATGTAACATATTAGCATGTTGCCTGATATTTGCCCAGCACTTAATCATGGATATTAAGGACAATAAGAAACCATTACAGGCACAAGAGCAGAGATGCCATGTGAACAAAGTAGCATTTTTATAAGATTTTTTACCGCAGTGGAAAATGAGAGTGGTTGGAATAGGGAAAGATCAGAAGCAGGGAGTGCAGATAATGTTGTGATAATTTAGTCTGAGGGGAGAGAAATGGAGAAGGAAGAATGGGCTTTGATAGACATTGGAAGGAAGTTGTCCTGGACTTAGTGATTCTTAGAATGTGGAGGGCAAGAGAAGAAGAAAAGTTTGGAGACCTGGATGATAAAATAATGTGTTGACTTTGTCACCTGATATTTTTTAAGTGAACTTTATTGAGGTATACTTTATATACAGTATAGTAAAAACACTGTAAGAGTACAATCTGATGAGTTTTGACTAATAAACACACCTGTGTAACTATCACAATTAAAATATACAACAAAGTTTCGTTGTGCTCCTCTGTAGTGAATCCCCACCCCATTCACTAAGTGTTCACTGAGTACTTTCTCTGTCAGGCACTATGCTAGTTACTGGGGCCCCAATGAGATGAATGGGGCAGAGCCCCAGCCCTTGACAAGTTCACAGACTGGTCTAGACAACAGACATAAATTGGCAGTTACAATTCAAAGTTGTAAGTGCCACAAAAGGAATAAGCCTAGGGTGCCAAGAAGAGAACCACGTAACCCACGCCTGGACAGGCTTCCTGGAGGTGGTGATGCACAAACTGAAACCTGAAAGATTATAGGACTTAGCAGTGGGGAGGGAGGGCAGTAGTGATCCAGGTTAGAGGTGATGATAATGGGATTTAGGTGATAGTATGAGTAGAAAGAAATGGATAGATTCCAGAGAAGTTTGGGAGGTGAAATCAACAGGGATTAGTGATTTAACTGGAGGTGAATAAAGAGGAAGAGGGAAGACTTGAGGATGATTCCCAGCATTGAGCGAGAGGGTATGATTAGCGTGTATGCTGTTCAGCTTCAGCTGGAACTGTTAAGATGGTGCAAGATAGGGACTAGAGTTAAACCTGGGCAAAGTGAGATGTTCCATCAAAGTCATATACCAATGTTACCAAAAACAGAGAGAGATTTGAGGAAGATGATCAGCAATCTGGATAGTTAAACTCATGGTAAAAGAACTCCCCAAGTATGAAAGACAAATAGAGAAGGAATTTGGAAATCAGGCATGACTGCACTTTTTGACAGATTAACTCCACCCCATCCCCCACCCCCTGCACCACCCCTCAACAACCTCAAGCAGCTTTGCTGGAGCAGGGCTCCTTGGACTTGATAGAATGGGTTTTTAAAAAAAATTTTTTTTTAAAGATTTTATGTATTTGTTTTAGAGAGAGGAGAAGGGAGGGAGAAAAAGAGGGAGAGAAACATCAATCAGTTGCCTGTCGCCTACAGCCAGCCAGGGTCCTGGCCCACACCCCAGGCATGTGCCCTGACCAGGAAACAAACCAGCAACCTCTCGGTGTGCAGTCCAATGCCCAACCCACTGAGCCATGCTGGTCAGAGTTTGTAAGAATAGTTTAGAGTGTGACCAGTGGTTTTTTTTTCACCACACAAGTTAATGTAGAAATTGGAGTTTGGGACCAGAGTACAGATAATGGGTTGACAAGAGAAAGTGAGAATTATATGTAAATACGGTAATTAAAGTCCTCTAGAAGAAAGCAGTTAGAGAGCTCTAGAATGAGGGAGCAACACTGCCTCCACTTCCAGTGGGTTGCTGAACAGGAAGAGGAAGGACCCTCCTGAGGGTACCATTTTTTTTTCCCTAAGCTCTTGGACTAGTTAAGGACTGTAGGGTAGTGGGATGGAAGAGAAGGGGAAAGCCCTGAGAGGGTGTCTCTGATGTCCCTGTTTTTTTCACTCCCTCAATTGTTCATTGGTATCTCTCCCCTGCCACAAGCATCCACTGTCATTCGTATACGAAAAGTCCTCTTTCTGGGTGGTAAGAACTTTTGGTTGTCCCTTTATCTCTAGTCTTATACCTTTTCCTCTTCTCTTGCTCATTGCTTCATAGAAGAAACTAGTTGCAAATGCAACTTCAGGCTGAGATGGTGCTGCCTGCAGTGCCAGGAGATGACATTCCTGGGACCCAGAGCTGTTTGAGGGCTGCATCCCAGGCTTTCATTTTCTCCCTGAGTGTCTGCTGCACTAATGCAGAAGGGCCAGCTGCCCCAGACTGTATGTTCCACCTTGGCCTGGAGGAGCATCACCCATGGCAACTCATAGTTGAGCAATAGAGTTCCCAGGGACAATGGCCTTCCCTTCTCTGTTGCTCAGTACTCTCCCCCATTTGCTTGATTTCACATTGTATTACATGTAAGCACACACAATTGGCTGTAATTATTCAAATTAATGCTTCATCTATAGAGGGGGTAGAGGATAAGAACCTGTGTTTATGGTCAGTGCTCCAGACTCTGGGAAAGCAGTGGGTGCTCTTTGTCCTAGATTTTCGAGAAGGCCATGGAGACTCAGCTGGAGATTACAGACCTTTCAAGTCTTTAATGAGCATCCCATTTTCTGTAACATGATGGTCCTTTCATCTGGCTGTGTTTCCATGGTTTCCAGACTGACCGTTCCTATTTACAGACTTCTTTGAGAGTTCCTTTGAGAGTCCATTCTTCAGTGTCCCAGCCCTGCTCCAGGGCCCTTTGGTTTACATCGAGATTTTGTTGTACCATGGCTGCTCAACTGCATTTTCTGGCAGCTCGGGTCCCCTTTGGTTTTCCCTGTCTCTGTGTGTTGTCATTGACCCATATGTGTCATGTACAATTGCTCATCTTCACGTTTTTAAGCCTGCATTTAAGCTACTAGGACCAGAAAAGCCCTGGAAAACCATCATCCCTCTCCAGTCCTGGGCCATCTCCCCACCAGTCAGCATTAGCAGCCATATCCCTTTCTCACCCTCTTCACCAGAGGCCAGCACCTCACTTGGCTCTTCCAAACACCAGGGCAGTAAGACTATAGGCCTTATCTGGGAGTCTGGCTTAGTCTCTAAAGGAGGATATAGGCCAGGCTCTTAGAGAGCAGAGCACTCACTGGTAGCGGGGGAATGGCTGTGAGGGGGTGGTTGGGAGTCACCCTTTTAATAAGACTGGATCTGCTGCCTTGGGAAAACTCAAGAACCAGAGCCTCTACTGCCAGGACCTGACCTGACCCAGCCTCCTTCCCTTCCACTAGAGCATGAGAAAAACCTGCTGTGTAAGAGTGCTGACTACATGAACCTACACTTCAAGGTGAAGTGGCTCCACAATGAATATGTGTGGGATCTGCCTGCCTTCCAGGGGCAGGTGCCTGAGTACCCAGCGTAAGTCATCAATGGGCACTGTGGAGGGAAGGGAAGATGGTCCCTCTGGCTTATGGGGTTGGGGGAGGGGGTGTGGCTGGTATCCTCAATTTGGCTCAGCAAGCCAGTCTTGAGACTACCTGTTCTGGGCACTGCTATAGAAAGAGGAAAGTGTCAAACCATGTCCTACCTTCCGGAAGACCCCTGCCTGAAGGAGCTATCAGGCACATGGCATATGCCAGCAACTCGCTCCAACCCCCAGTTCTCTCACCTGGCTGCAGGTGGTTTGAGCAATTTGTCCTGCAATGGCTGGATGAGAATGAGGATGTATCCCTGGAATTCCTGCGTGGGGCCCTGGAACGAGATAAGAAGGATGGGGTAAGTCAGGGGCTTGGCTGAACAGGGCTGAGAGCAGCAATCAGCTGTCAGCAGGCGTTCCTGGGCTCTAGCTAGATTGGCTCTCCCTGCCTGTGGAGCCCATGAGAAATGCTATTGAGGGCTACTGAGCCACTCCTGCTGGCCAGAGCCCTTTTAAATGAACTCTATGAACTGGGAAAGAAGTAGTGGCTGAAGATGCTGACCCTGTATGTGGCCTTCCTTAGTTCCAGCAGACATCAGAGCACGCACTCTTTTCCTGCTCTGTGGTGGATGTCTTCACACAGCTCAACCAGAGCTTTGAGATCATCCGAAAGCTGGAATGCCCAGATCCCAACATCCTTGCCCAGTACATGAGGAGATTTGCTAAGGTGACCATGACCCTCGCAGCCCTCTCCCCTTACTACCACCACACTCACAGCCTAGTCACAAGTCTGAGCTCAGCCCTTCTTTGTGGTGGCCTTTGGGTGAAACCTGGTATTACCCCATCTCCTTTGTTTGTGTCTGGGGTGGATAGGTGGGTTTGTCTCACTGCTGTTCTGGGGTTGAGAGGGAGCTTTGTCCTTCCTGTAGGATTCCCCTTTACCTCTGTGTTATATTGTTCTCGGATGAGAGGTGTGAATTCTCAGGCAAGACCCTTAGGGGGAGAGCTAAGGATTCCCTCTCCTTTCCTTTTCCCCGCTTTTCTCAGACCATCGGGAAGGTGCTGATGCAGTATGCAGACATCTTATCAAAGAACTTCCCAGCTTATTGCACAAAGGAGAAAATGGTGAGGATCAGGCCCTGGGACCTTGGAGAAGGGATTAGAAGACACCTGAATCCTTCCTTGGAAGCTATCCTTAGAACTGAGGGTGGAGATGATGCCCCTGACTTCCCATTCCCACCAGAGCCTCACTTGAGATTGTGCCACAGAGTAATAAGGACTTGGCTAGGAGTTCCTCTGAGCCTCCATGTACTACTTTATTCCCTACTAAGCTAGACTTTTGTTAGTCTTTTTCTAAATAAAAAAAATGTTGAGATATTCAAAGAGTTCTAAAGGATAACACCATGAACACCTGGGGCCCAACAACCAGCTTAAATACAGAAACATTTGCTTCTAATCTTCATTCATGAGGAATTGTCTGAATTGGTTCCAGATCTCAGTGCTTAGGGAAAGACACATGCAATGACCTGTCGTAAATTCCCTGTGGCTTTTGGAGTAGTGTGAGAGAGGGAGGAACCCTGTGCTGACGGGTCCCGTGCTGAAAGGAGCCCGACTCAGCAGCTCCGTCTGTCCCCCAGCCCTGCATCCTGATGAACAACATGCAGCAACTGAGGGTCCAGCTGGAGAAAATGTTTGAGGCCATGGGAGGCAAGGAGGTAGGTCTCAGGGTTTGGGGTTGCTGCACGTTTCCTTTATTCCCGAGCTTCCTGACCATGGAACTCTACCCTCTCCTGGCTGGGTGTAGGCCAGGAGTTTAGCTTTGGGTCCAAGCTGGCTTGGGCTGAGACATTTGAGTAGGCATTGGGGTAAAGGCCCTATGAGGGAGGAGTTGGGCACAGAAGGGGAGAAAAGAGCCAGAGAACCAGCTTAGTGAAGCTCTTGTGGATACAGTTGGACCCTGAAGCTTCAGACAGTCTGAAGGAGCTGCAGGTGAAACTGAATACAGTTCTGGATGAGCTCAGCATGGTGTTTGGAAACAGGTTGGTGGCCCCCAAACAGCCCTCAGAGCCAGATGTGGTCCCTGGCCAATCCCAAAGCCCCTGCCCCACACCCATCCACCCAGCTGCAGGTATGTGGATCTTCCCTCTCCCCCTGTTGGCCCTCCCTGCTGAAGCTGCACCATGAGAATTCTGGAGTAGGATCGAATAGCTGGTGCTGCTCCAGGAACTGTGTGCGTTTGAGAAGGACAGGGTTGTATTCTGGGCACGTGTGTAGTTTCCAGGTGCGGATTGATGAGTGCATTAGACAAATGGCTGACATCCTGGGCCAGGTGCGGGGCCCAGGGAATGCATCTCCCAATGCCAGGGCCTCAGTGGCTCAGGATGCAGATAGCGTGCTCCGACCTCTCATGGACTTCCTGGATGGCAAGTGAGTACAGAACTCGGGGCTGTCCTCTGGGACAAGCAAGGCAGAGGCGATCAGACAGAGGAGCCTCTTGGGGAGGGGGGTTCACACTCACCCACCCGGCCTTACCTGTTGCCTGGGCCTGCAGCCTCACCCTCTTTGCCACTGTGTGCGAGAAGACGGTCCTGAAGCGTGTACTGAAGGAGCTCTGGCGGGTGGTGATGAACACAATGGAAAGGATGATTGTTCTGCCCCCACTCACTGACCAGACGGTAAGGACAGTTCCCTTCAGCTTCCTCTTGCTATGTCCCTTACCTCAGGCCATACTTGCTGGTCAAGTTTGGAGTCCTCTGCTTTTGACTGGTTTCCTCTCTGCCCAGGGCACCCAGCTGATCTTCACTGCTGCCAAGGAGCTGAGCCATCTTTCCAAACTCAAGGTACTCTAGATGTGTGGGGTCCTTCTGAGACCAGTGGGGAGGGGGTTGCCTGGAAGGAAGGAAATCTGAGCTTGGAGACTGACGAGGAGGGAAAGGAGAGGAACATGTCGCTCTGGGTTGGCAGGTAGGGGCAAGGTTGTCACGACAACCCCCAGCTGTCGTGACGCTGTTGCTTTCTCTGTGATTCCAGGACCACATGGTGCGAGACGAAACACGGAATCTTACTCCAAAGCAGTGTGCCATCCTCGACCTCGCCCTGGACACCATCAAGGTGGAGACCCCCCACCCCCACCTCCAGACAGTCTTACTACCACACCCCCTTAGCCTTGGCATTTCCCTCTGCCAGACTAGGTGTCCCTCAGGCTCTTGCCACCCCACATCAGAAGAGAGTGCTTTTTATGTCTGTTTCTTTCTCTGTTATGTCTATATTCCTTTGGGGGAGCAACCCAAAACGCACCTCCCGTGTAGTCTCAGGTGACTCACCACGGACCTAGAATACTTATTCCTGCACATTGCACATTCAGTTCACTTAGTTCTTCATTGCCGTTCCGAATGCTTTCCACTGGGAATTAACCCTCCAGATCCCAATTCCCCAGATCTGGCTGACAGTTCTCTCTTTCACTTAGATATAGAGTCATTCAGGTTTTCACAGGTTTTTTTTTCTACTACCTGTTTATTTATTCGATGAGGCAACATGTACTAGGTACTATGTACTATGAAGGATACAGAGAGAATTAGATATGGTCCCTACCTCCAGGTGGTTATAGTCTGGTAAGGTGGTAATAAGGCAGGTATGTAAGAACTGTGATTCAGTGCACTGGGGAGAGGTGTATCATAGGTGTAACGTTCTCTAAGAGCTCGGAGGGGTGAAAGAGCACTTCTGGCTACTCTCTGCCCAAAATGCTTCTATCCCTTATCTTTGCCTGTC